>NC_135819.1:78607682-78907682 GCF_964213995.1 Mustelus asterias | reverse complement strand
AGAGAGCTGCTATTTTAACATCTATTGGAGAATAATCATAGAATCTTACTGACACGGGACAGCACGGTGGCACAGTGGTTAGCACTATTGTCTCACAGCACCAGGGACCTGAGTTCAATTCCGGCTTTGGGTGATTGTGTGGAGTTTGCATGTTCTCCTTGTGTTTGTGTGGGTTTCCTCTTGGTGCTGCGGTTTCCTCCCAAGTGCCAGAGATGTGTGAGTTAGGTTGATTGGCCATGCCAAATTGTCCCTTCGTGTCAAGGGGGTTAGCATGGTAACTACTTGAGGTGATGGGAATAGGGCCTGGGTGGGGTGCAGGCTTGGTGGGCAGAATGGGGCCTTCTGCACTGTAGGGATTTTATGACATCGAAGGCTCTGATAATCGCTGTCTTAACAAGATGAACAATTGACAAAACCCAGATTTTCTTAAATAATAAACCAGGTAAACTGAGTTACAGTTATGCTTTTGTCTGAACATCTTCTGTAGGAGGATGTTCAGACAAAAGTACACCAGTCGATAGCAGGTGGAAGTTGATTTTAGCTGTGAAAACTTGCACTAAATATTCTGGCACAGCTGGATATGTATCGACATTTTAAGTGAATTAATTTCTCCACTTGAGAGTTTAACAAACTGGGATGATGCGAATGATCTGGCCGTAGAGTGCTTGTACGTTATTGTTAATTTTGACACTTGGCAAATGCTGAGAGCTTAGTTTTGAATGGGCTCTTGTTCTTTGTCTCAGATTTAGCAAGGGTGGGGAAGGAATTTCTCAGATAAAAGTCTTCTGTTACAATAATTGGCAAACCTATCACAACTGATACAGTATCCAAGATATTGCCATTTATGGTACAGCAATAAATAAGTTAAATTCTTGGAATTTTGGGTAGTTTGGAGTTTGATGACTTTAGGTTGCTGAAAGTTCATTTGACTTTTTTCCAATTTGCCTTGGATTTAGTTCCCTTCATGATTAATTTTAAAATAAAGGGACAATTGCTTCTTGGAAATAAAAAAAATTTGAAGAATTGATTGATTGTTACTTTCCTAAAGAAAAGTCTTCCATTCCAAGCACTTTTTGGTTGAGGAAAATTGCTTTGTTCAGCGATCAGGCATTGATAAACTATATGAGCTTTGGGAATTTTTAAAATATAAAACAATTCTTCCTCCCACTTTCTCCGTTGTGTGCAGTTTTGGCGTCCTTATCTGAGGAAGGATGTCCTTGCCATAGAGGGAGGAAGCTTTACCAGGTTGATTCCTGGGATGGCAGGTCTGTCACATGAGGAGAGATTAAGTCGGTTAGGATTATATTAATTGGAGTTCAGAAAAATGAGGGGGGATCTCATAGAAACTTGTAAAATTCTAACAGGGTTAGACAGGGTAGATTCAGAAAGAATGTTCCCAATGGTGAGGGAGTCCATAACTAGGGGTCATAGTTTGAGGATAAGGGGTAAACCTTTTAGAACTGAGGTGAGGAGAAGTTTCTTCACCCAGAGCGTGGTGAATGTGTGGAATTCACTACCACGAAATGTAGTTGAGGCCAAAATGTCTGATTTCAAGAAGAAATTAGATATAGCTCTAGGGGCTAAAGGGATCAAGAAATATGGAAGGAAAGGGGAATTTGATAATCAGCCATGATCAAAATGAATGGCGGAGCAGGCTTGAAGGGCAGAATGGCCTACTCCTTCTAGTTTCTATGCAACTGCAACAAAACATCCTATCCCTGTACTCAAATCCTCTCGCTCTGAAGGCCAACATACCATTTGCCGCCTTTACTGCCTGCTGTACCTGCACGCTTACTTTCAGCCACTGATGCACTGAGGACTCCAAGGTCTCGTTGAGTACCCACCTCTCTCAACTTACACCCATCCAAGTAATAATCTGCCTTCCTATTATTGCTACCAAAGTGGATAACCTCACATTTATCCACATTATCCTGCATCTGCCTTACAGATGCCCACGCATTCAGCCTGTGCGTATCACGATGAAGCATCTCTGTATACTCCTCACAGCTCACCCTCCCACCCAACTTTGTATCATCTGCAGTACATTCAGTATCATCTGATGATACATTCAGTTCCCTCTTCCAAATCATTATTATATAATGTGAACAGTTGGGGTCTTAGCACAGATCCCTGTGGAACCCCACTAGTCACTGACTAACAATCAGAAAAAGACCCATTTATGCCAACTCTTTGCTTCCTATTTGCTGACCAACTTTCTACCCATCTCAAGACATTACCTGCAATCCCATGTGCTTTCACTTTACATAGTAGTCTGCCATATGAGAACTTGTTGAAAGCCTTCTGAAAGCCTGAATAAACCACATCCACTCATTCTCCTCGGTCAACTCTACTAGTTACGTCCTCCAAAAATTACAATAGATTTGTCAAGCATGATTTCCCTTTTGTAAATCCATGCTGACTTTGTCTGATTATACCAATGCCTTCCAAATGCCGAGCTATGAAATCCTTGATAATGGACCCTAGCAATTTCCCCAGTACCGACGTTAGGCTCACTGGTTTATAGTTCCCAGTTTTCTCTCTACCTCCCTTTTTGAATAGCGGGCATACATTGGCTACTCTCCAATCTGTAGGAACTATTCTAGAGTCCAAAGAATTTTGGAAAATAACCACCAATGGATCTACTATTGTCCTGTCTGAAATTGCCAATTTCTGCCAAATTAGCAGTTCCGTTTTGTGAAAATTTTGTGTTGTCAGTCCATGCCAGTAGGAATTCATATCATCATAGAATCTTATAGCGCAGAAGGGGTCAGTTCAACTAATCACACATGTACCAGAATCATCAAATTACAACACCATGCTCAGCGACTGAGGAAGAGCCAGATGCATTTCGATCACTGAGGCTTGACTCAGAGTGCTGCTGCAGAGCCAAGACTAGATCTGGTGATTCACTTACTTTTCAGCCACTCATTGTTACTTACTAGTGAACTACATAAGGGAGTTCTGGATTGAAAATTAGTAAAATATGATAATTAATCGGGCAAGTTCACATTGTCAACAGTTTTTGCGATGTAAATACCCCGCCAGCCTTTTGACTGGCCTCACTATTGTTCAGTCTCGTACTTTTTTTGATAACCATCCTTGGAATGTTGCATTAAAATGAGAGTTGTTACATGTGTAATTAATCATTTAACAGTTCCTGCAATTTTATCAAACCCTTACCTCCATTAACTGAACTTGCTCATTCAAAAAACTGATATGTTTTCTAAATATTTCTTTTTAATCTTTCCTTTGTATCTTTATTTTGAAATGGAAAAAAATCTTCAGTCCTTCAGAGCCCTTTGAAAGCTGAATTTCAAAGATTAAGGAATGTTTCATTCCATTTAAATTTTTTAAAAGAGATATACTGTACATGAGAATTTGAGATTTGCAGCCTTGGCTATGTGAAATGATAAACAAAACCCATTTAGCAATGAGTATCTTTATATTTTATCTCCCTTATCGAAAGAGTTATTGTGCAATCAACAATTTCTTAAAGAGGTTTTGAGCAAGTGGGTTGATGTTTTATTTTAATTTGTTCTTGCTGTCCAGACAGACTCAATATCTTATTCCTGTCCTAAGTCTCATTGCAAAGCTGTGTGTGGTTTAAGCACTTAGCATTGTCTAGGGATGCTTTTGGCAGAAGGATAGGTCGAGTGTTAAGCAGGGTATGAAATAAAAACAGGAAATTATGGCAAAGCATAGCAGACCAGTTCGAAAAGAGAAAGATGGTTCATGTTTGAGGTAAATTCATCCAGAACTCTCGTGCTATAGCTTTACTTCAGATTATCAGCATTATTATGTTTTCTTCTTCATCTGTGCAGCAAGCAGATTAGGTGAATTGGCCATACTAAAATTACCCTAGTGTCTAGGGATGTGCATGTTAGGTAGATTAGCCATGGTAAATGCATGGGGTTACGGGATAGGGGAGAAGAGAGGGCCTGGGTGGGATGCTCTTTCAGAGAGTCAGTGCAGACCCAATTGGCCAAATGGCCCTTTTGGCTCTTTAGAGATTCTATGGTAAGTATTTTCCCCTCCCCTTCCTTGTTTTTATCTAATTCTCTCATCTTTGTATAGAGGGAGTTTCCCATTTCAATTCTCCCTTGCTTATCTGATTGGGGAGAATTTGACATTTTGCAATGTGTAACAATATCCCTGAACTTTCTTTTCCCCAGTGTAGTGTAGGAGCTGTGTCATGCTTGAAACAACTTTTTGCCATTAAACGGTGAAAGATAAACATGCGATGACTAAAATGTGTTAAGTGCAATGAGTTCAAACATAGATAACAGCTATAGATGACAAAATGTGCTCCAACCATATACTTGCTTGTAACTTATTGTAATAAGATATTTCAGAAAGATCCGGTCCTTAAAGTTCTTCGTTTGGTCCTTGTCAAGGATCTATAAGATTTTGAGTGGGCTTGAGAGAGTTGATGCTAAGAGGATGGTTTCCTCTTGTGGAGGAATCTAAACTGGAGTGCAGAGTTTCAGAGCGAGGGCTCCTTTGTTTCAGACAGAAATGAGAACAATTTTCTTTCAGATAGTTGTTAGTCTTTGAAATTCTTTTACACAAAGAACTGTGCTGTCTAGGTCATTGAATATATTCAAGGTGGAATTGGATGGATTTTTGCTTGACAGGGGAGTTGAGGGTTATGGGAGATAGACAGGAAAGTGGAGTTAAGGCCACAATCAGGTCAACCAGAATCTTAGTGAATGATGGAGCAGGCTTGGTAGGCCGAATGGCTTGCTCCTGTGCCTATCTCTTAAGTTCTTGTCTGCACAAACCATTTAATCTTCCTTCAGCTATGGTGTTGTCTTATTTTGATGGCAGTTGATCATTTATATTGTGTGCTCCATTGGCACTGATGGGACTAGTGGCTCCTCTGAAAAGAGTTAGGATATAACATTAGTAGCTGGAATTATGCAGTTGAAAAAATAGAATTTTTGGCAGTAATGAACTTGAAAATGTGTATATTTTGAATGAAGAGGTTCAAGCTTCATTCCAGTACACATGTAATGTAAAACTGACATTTCAGTGCACTACAGAGGGAGAGCTGTCATTTACCTAGGATAGGCAATATTGTCCCATTAACATGGCATCAGATAGTGTTTATTAAAGTGCTAATGTCAATCTAGCATGGCAGGACCTCGCCTGTAGTTTTTGTTTACCTCCGTTCTGTTTGTGATTGCAGTCATCAGCTGTTTTGTAAATGGAGGTGCTGAGTGAAGTCCAGGATGTTATTGTAATTCACTGTGTTCCAGAAAAGGAAAAAAATGTGGCCAAATAAGTAAAGTTCAAGTAAAGTTTATTTATTAGTGTCACAAGCAGGCTTGCATTAACACTGCAATGAAGTTACTGTGAAAATCCCCTGGTTGCCACACTCCAGTGCCTGTTCGGATACACTGAGGGAGAGTTTAGCATGGCCAATGCATCTAACCAGCACGTCTTTCGGACTGTGGGAGGAAACCGGAGGAAACCCATGCGAACACGGTGGGAACGTGCAAACTCCACACAGACAATGACCCAAGCCGGGAATCGAACCCGGTTTCCGGATGAATTCAGAGAATTCAGTTTCCACTAAATTAGTGGTTTATAGGGAGAATAGGAATGGGAGAACCTACTTACTCCTTTTACCATTGAATTAGGGATACAGAGAGGAGCTAGGAATGAAAAGCAAACTGGAAAGTGAGTTTAATGAGAATTCCTTAAATTCCTACCAGTAGACTATTTTGGCAAAGTAATTATGCTTGTATCCCATTTTAGGAAATTTCTTATGGTCCTTGGTACCTGATTTTGTAAGGCTTAAAAAGTTACGATTAATTTTTTTTTCAAAATTAAATTTGCTATATTTTCGTTAGGCCTTGTTATTGATGGGAAAGATTCCAAGTCGGATAAGCTGTCCGGTCTGGGCGAAGGAGAAGAGAATCAGGATGATGACGATGATGATGAGGAGGAAGAGGGTGGAGCGGAAACAGAAGAACAGTCCGGGAATGAAAGTGAAATGAATGAACATGAAGAAGAGGTACGATTTCTATTGACCATCAAAACCATTGCCTTAAATGGGTGGCAGGCAAGCATGATTGGTGGATTTCCACTGTCAAATTGGTTTTGCAAGCATCATGTTATTTTAATACTTGACATATAAGCACTGGGCATTAGCTTAAAAATTAGCAATAAACAGTTATTAGCTGATCCACAAAATTGTGATTCTTTTTTACCCTAAGGAAAAGGAGAGGTTGGAAGATTCCATAACATTTTGCTTTTTTCATTTGTGAATGGTCATCAAGAAAGTTCCCTACGGAACAGATTTACAAGGCTTACTTTTAAATGTCTCAAATTACCGATGAAAGGTCATTGACCTGACTGTTAACTCTTGCTGCCTGACCTGCTTAGTTTTTCTAGCAATTTATGCTCTCATCTCAACTCGCTTTCTTTAGAATATACTGACAAATTATTTTTGAGGGCTTTTTCTCATCGCAAGAGTGGGCTCAATGAGCTATGAAACTATTAAGAACGCTTAGTCCCATGGCATTATGATACCAAATTAGCATGATTGGAAACAAATGTTTCTGTTGGCACTTCACTTTTCTACATTTGACTGCAACTGAGTAACTGCACTCCGAATGTTGTTCTCTTGCATTGACATTCCAGTGCTGCCCTGTGTTACTAGGGGTATAAGCCCTGATGCTGAGTTCCCATTGCAAAGTTTGAAGAGCATAGTATCCTGCCAGTATTCCTTAATGTGGAGATGCCGGCGTTGGACTGGGGTAAACACAGTAAGAAGTTTAACAACACCAGGTTTATTTGGTAGCAAAAGCCACACAAGCTTTCGGAGCTCCAAGCCCCTTCTTCAGGTGAGTGGGAATTCTGTTCACAAACAGGGCATATAAAGACACAGACTCAATTTACATGAATAATGGTTGGAATGCGAATACTTACAACTAATCAAGTCTTTAAGATACAAACAACGTGAGTGGAAAGAGCATCAAGACAGGCTAAAAAGATGTGTATTGTCTCCAGACAGGACAGCCAGTGAAACTCTGACTGTGAAACACTGGCTGTCCTGTCTGGAGACAAGACACATCTTTTTAGCCTGTCTTGATGCTCTCTCCACTCACGTTGTTTGTATCTTAAAGACTTGATTAGTTGTAAGTATTCGCATTCCAACCATTATTCATGTAAATTGAGTCTGTGTCTTTATATGCCCTGTTTATGAACAGAATTCCCACTCACCTGAAGAAGGGGCTTGGAGCTCCGAAAGCTTGTGTGGCTTTTGCTACCAAATAAACCTGTTGGACTTTAACCTGGTGTTGTTAAACTTCTTACAGTATTCCTTAACCCAGTCTATCCGAAATAATTTACTTGACCATTGATCTCATATTAATGTGAGAGAATCGGCAACGTTTTTCTCTAAAGCAATTTAGGACTCTTAATGTCTGTGTGGAGTTTGCATGTTCTCCCCGTGTCTGCGTGGGTTTCCTCCGGGTGCTCCGGTTTCCTCCCACATTCTAAAAGATGTGCTGGTTGACCCAAACAGGCAGCGGCGGACTGTGGTGGCTAGAGGAATTTCACAGTAACTTCATTGCAGTGTTAACATAAGCCTTACTTGTGACTAATAAATAAACTTTAAATCAATTCACAAGTGAAGCACTTTAGATGTTCAAGAGGTATTAAGACGATGTAGTCCATTGGTTTGAATTCAAACTTGCTTAAAAAACTTGCATTTATAAAGCACTTTTGTCATGAATGTGCCAGCAGGTCCAAAGCCACCAGCATTTCAAAAGGTATTTCACAGGGTGTGAGTCCCAATAGCGAGATCAGCAGTTACAGACAGACCAAAAGAACATGCATCATCGTGCTAATGGGAAATACTTTGGGGGGATGATGGTACCATTCAGGGAAGGCATACAAATGCTAATGTCAGAACGAACAGAAGCCGAGGGGACAGACAGAGTATCTTCAAAGGGAAACAATGATATAATTGGCAACCGTTTTGTGGAAGGACGGAGTCTGTATTCATCTAGCAGTCTGAGGCGCAGAGCCCAGCTAGCAGCCTGTAAGCCAGTGCTGGTCTGCAGACCAGAAGAGAGGGTACAAACTACCTTTCGTGGAGGCAGGTAAAACCCACATCTTCGCTGAATCAAAAGGAGACGTTCCCCAGAGTAGCTACTCAATTGTATGCAGTGTGGTAACTGTTAGCTGGCCTTTACTTATGGATCTATAGAATTGAATGAAGTTTGGGCAGAAGGAAGTCCTGAAAGAGTTCAGATCTTATAAATGTACTTTGGATCAGCAAGTTAATTCCTATTTAAACTGCATGGGTGTGTTTAGTAATCTTATATGTAACTGTCTTTGATTATTATAGTCCTCTTCGTGTATATGTATCTCTATTTAAGACTTATTACATAGTCTTTAATAAGTCTTATACTACTTCTGGGCTGGTTACTGTTCTCACTGGGTGGCCCTTTACACCTTTCCTGTGGACAAAACTATACACATCATGAACCAGCGTTTCCAAGTTGGGACACCCACGCAGTTAACATCATCCGGGTTTGTGACACTTTTCGTAAGCAGCAAATGTCGCCTATGGCTTTACAGTCAATTAATTTTGAACGTTACTGTAGTAATTTGGAAATGCAGCAGTCAATTTACACATAAACTCCCACCAGCAAACATGTGATGATGTTTTCTGATGTTGTTTGAGGGATAAATATTGGCCAGCGCACTCGGGCAAATTCTCCTGCTCCTCTTCAAAATGGTGCCATAGGATCGTTTATGTCCACCGGAGAGGGCAGAATCCACCCCTTTAATGGCACATCTGAAAGATGGCACCTTTGGCAGTGCAGTACTCCCTCAGTACTGCATTGGAGTGGCAGCCTTGACTTTTGTGCTCTCCTGGAGTGGGATTGAATTCACAACCTTCTGAATCACAGCCGATGCACCCATTAATTCAAATTAAAATCATTTTTAACACTAAGTTCCCCTTTTCTGGATTATTTATGTCGTTATCTCAAAGTTCATACACTTTTTTTTCCCCAATTTGTGCAGCCTATGGATAGATGTGTAAACTGGACATTAACCCTTGAGCCCAGCTTGCTATTGTGATATTTTATTGAGTAGCAGTGTTATCTGCTTGGTTATTTTAAAAATCTGGCAAATGTTGACACAACCAGATGAGTCCCGAGGCCCAACTGGGGTGCTGAAACAGTGGCCTTTTTGAAGCTGCTTTCAAGTAATCTTGTGCCAATATTGGGTGCTTGCAGCCCATTTGCAGAATGGTTGGTATGACCCTGCAAGTTCAGCAACATATCATATGTAAACTTCAAAAGTAAATAAGGACCATGCACATGTTAAAGTTTACTCCATGTGGGAACAAGATGTTTTGTTTAAAGTAAGTTGTAGATAACATTTGTGGGCTATGCAATATTGGCATAATTCAGAGATCTGTTTAGCTTCTGTTCTTGAGTCCTGTTTTCAGGACTTGTTAAAGGACTATCTTTGCTCAGAATGCCTATTTTGCTATTTAATGCTGTGTTGATTTAAAATCCTTTTTTTTCCCAAAATAAATTGGATTGTACCTTCTTTTGGAAATGAAATGAGCAGTAACAACTATCAGATCTTATGGAAAGTGATCATTTCTGAGCGACAACCATGGAAAAAGCCCTTTAAAAGAAGGCAATCAATTTACAATGTGTCACATATGATCAGATTAGCAGTTTTTGGAGGGGGTAATGTTGTAGAGGAAACTTCACAATAACTTTATAAGACACTGGTTAGGCCAAACTAAAATATTGAAACTAGTCCTGGTCACCACTTTAGGAAGGATGTGTGAGTGTTTGAGAGAGTGCAGAGGAGATTTACCAAAATGGTTCCAGAGAGAGGGAACTTGAGCTACAAAGTTGTAGAAGCTGGTGTTGTTCTCTTGGAACAAAAGAGATTGATTTGCAAAGATTATGACCGGTTTGGGTTTTATGCAGGAAATGTGGGGGCAATTGAAGAAAATAAACTTGCAGGCTATCTGGGATCGAGCAGGGAAATGGGACTGACTGGATTGCTGGACGAGGAACTGGCACAGACTTTGGCCAAAGACTATCTCCTCTGCTGTAAATGACTCCATGACTCTTGGCTCTTTGCCTCTGGAGAATAAGTGAGCAGGATCCTTATCTGAGAATGGTGGTGCTCTTATCTGAGAATGGATGTCCTTGCTATAGAGTGAGTGAAGCGAAGGTTTACCAGGCTGATTCCTGGGATTGCAGGTCTGTCGTATGAGGAGGGACTAAATCGGTTAGGATTATATTCATTTGAGTTCAGAAAAGTGAGCGGGGATCTCATAGAAACTTGTAAAATTCTAACAGGGTTAGACAGGGTAGATTCAGAAAAAATGTTCCCGCTGTAGGGGAGTCCAGACTAGGGGTGATTGTTTGAGGGTAAAGGGTAAACCTTTACGGACTGAGGTGAGGAGAAATTTCTTCACCCAGAGAGTGGTGAATCTGTGGATTTCAAGAAGAAATTAGATATAGCTCTTGGGGCTAAAGGGATCAAGGGATACGGGGGGTGGGGGGAGGGGGGGGTGGGAAGGCAGGATCAGGATATTGAATTTGGTGATCAGCCATGATTATGAATGGTGAAACAGGCTCGAAGGGCCAAATGGCCCACTCCTGCTTCTATTTTCTATGTTTATGGATCGTGAATAGGCATGGTCCATCTGAGAAATAATTAGGCCTAATTTACTGTATTTTGTTCGCATCTATTATTACTTACTTGAACAGCTATAATTTCATTTAGTTTGTACTTAGCAGAAGAAAACTTTATCTTATTTCGCAAACATCCTGAAGGAGAGATTGGCAAAGATGTCATGGACATGAGACAAAAGAACTATTGATGGTGTCATTAGCGACTCAAGTGTTAATAGTTGCAAAGGATGGAAAGCCGAATGTGTTAATAAGAGAACAGGTCAGTAGGAGCAAAACTGAACAAGAGACAGTGGCCATCTGAGGGAGCGGTGAGTTGTGTTGGGCAAAGCCAGGGAATCGAATAACAGAAAACAAAAGTGGGGAGTCGAGATGGAGGGGAAAGTTCATAGTCCAAAATTGTTGAACTCAATGTTGAGTCCAGAAGACTCTGATGTTAGAAATTAGGCTAAGCAAACTGAAATGTTTAACTATTTTTATTAAAAGAAGCAACCCATTAACTTCCCATAACCTAGTTATGGCAACTAATTGAGATGACTCTTTGACCACTTTTTGAAGAAATTATGTTTTTTTTAATTTTAGGATGCTTCTGAGAATGAGGAAGATGATGAAGAGGAGGAGGAAAACACAGATTACCTGACTGACTCTAATAAGGAAAATGAAACTGATGAGGATAACAATGTAAGTGTAATTCGTGAACCCAGCGAGAACCATCTGAAATACTTGCTCTTTTATCCTGAGATGCTTTCATTTAGACCACTTTCACTAAAAGCAGCTGATTTATTTTTGTCAGATTGGGTACACAGAGGGCATGCAGCTACATTATGCATGTAGAGTAGAAGTAGTTGTGGGAAAAATTTGGTAAATTATTCAATAGGAGGCCTGTCCCAAAAATACAAGCATATAATAATCTGGCATCATAGCTTTGTTAACAAGCAGGGGCAACAGGGTAAGGCTTGATGTTTCTTGAATTGGTGGAGAGTTGAAAGTGCTATATTCCACGAATTCTAGATCCTGGCCCAATTTTGAGTTCTGTATGTATGGCCAATTTCAACCTGGGCACACAATGTTGAAATTTAGTAATTAAACATCACCGTTCCTTCACTGCTGAAGAACAAAGAAAATTGCAGCACAGGAACGGGCCCTTCGGCCCTCCAAGCCTGCACTGACCATGCTGCCCGACTGAACTAAAACCCCCTACCCTTCCAGGGACCATATCTCTCCATTCCCATCCTATTCCATGTATTTATCCAGACGTCCCTTAAAACTCACTATTGTATCTGCTTCCACTACCTCCCCCAGCAGCGAGTTCCAGGCACCCACCACCCTCTGGGTAAAAAAACTTGCCTCGTACATCTCCTTTAAACCTTGCCCCTCGCACCTTAAACCTGTGCCCCCTAGTAATTGACTGTTCAACCCTGGGAAAAAGCTTCTGACTATCCACTCTGTCCATGCCCCTCATAATCTTGTAGACTTCTATCAGGTCGCCCCTCAACCTCTGTCGTTCCAGTGAGAACAAACCAAGTTTCTCCAACCCCTCCTCATAGCTAGTGCCCTCCATACCAGGCAACATCCTGGTAAATCTTTTCTGTACCCTCTCCAAAACCTCCACATCCTTCTGCACCACTTGTCACTGGTCAAAGTCCTGGAACTCCCTCCCTAACAGCACTGAGGATGTATCTACACCACATGGACTGCAGCGGTTCAATAAAGTAGCTCACCACCACCTTCTCGAGGGCAATTACAGATGGGCAATAAATGCTGGCCTGCCAGTGAAGCCCACTTCTCATGAACGAATAAACAAAAAAGAAAAATCATCAGCCACGGCTCAACTGGCAGCAGCCTTGTCTTTGACTCAAGTTTCTGGGTTCAAGTTCTGCTCAATTGCTTGAGCACAACAACCAGGGTTGACACTCCAGTGCAGTACTGAGGCAATGCTACACTGTTAGAGGAGCCGACTTTCAGATGAGATGTTAAACCCAAAGTCCCTTCTGCCTGCATTAATGGGTGTAAAAGGCTGCAAGGCATTATTTACATAGAAGAGCAAGGGAATTTTCTCCAGTGTCTTGGACAGTATTTATAACATCACAAAAACAGGTTATTTAGTCATTATTACATTGGAACTTGCCATATGCAAATTGGCTGCAGCATTTCAACAGTGACTACACTTCACAACATACTTCATTGGCTGTAAAGTGTTTTGAGATGTCTGATGGTCGTGCAAAGTGCTGTAAAAATGAATGTCTTTCTATTCTTTAAAAAGTTTGGTAAACAGTGAGGCAAAGTTTAAAAAAAACTACAAGGACATTAATAATTAGCAGAATGAACAGGAAGATGCAATTTAAGGTGGAAAATGGTAGTTTGATCCATTTTCAGAGGAAGAGCAAAGAATGGGAGGGTATAATTATTAAACACTGAAGAGTAGACAAACTGAGTGATTAATTGCTTGAATGTTAAAGTAAAGGCAAGTAACATTGAGTCTTGGGTTTTGTGATAGCACATCTGGGCGACATGGTGGCACAGTGGTTAGCACTGCTGCTTCACAGCACCAGGGACACGGGGTCAATTCCCGGCTAGGGTCACTGTCTGTGCGGAGTCTGCACATTCTCCCCCGTGTCAGTGTTCGTTTCTTCCGGGTTCTCCGGTTTCCTCCCCCAGTCTGAAAGACGTGCTGGTTAGGTGCATTGGCCGTGCTAAATTCTCCCTCAGTGTACCTGAACAGGTGCCGGAGTGTGGCGACTAGGGGATTTTCACAGTAACTTCATTGCAGTGTTAATGTAAGCCTACTTGTGACACTAATAAATAAACTTTAAAAACATAGATGGAAGGAACCCAGCGCTTGTTGCTGGCTCTTTTTACTCTGAAATGTATGCAGTATTTATGCCAACTTTATTATTCTCAGCCAGCTGATTTAATTTTCATTATTATTAGCACATTGGTTGTAATTTGTAGTTGCTTATGACCACAGAAGAGCTCAAGAATTAGGGGCAGGAGTAGGTCGTTCGGCCTCTCAAGACTGCTCTGCCATTCGATAAGATCGTGACTGATCTAATTGTGGCCTCAACTCCACTTTCTTATCTACCACTTTGATACTCTTGTCAGTTGATAATCTATCTAATTCAGTCTTGAACATAGTCAATGACCCAACCTCTACTTCTCCCTAAAGAAGGGAATTCCACAGACTCAGAGGAAAAAAATCTTCTCATCCCAGTTTTAAATGGGAGACCCCCCATTTTTTAATTGTGCCACCTGGTTCTAGACCCCCCCAACAAGAGGAAACATCCTCTCAACATCTACCCTTATCAAACCCCCTCAGGATCTTATACATTTCATTCTTCTAACTTCCAATGGGCACAGACCCAACATGCTAAATCTTTCATCATAAGATAGTCCCTTCATTCCAGGAATCAATCCACTGAACCTTCTCTGAATTGCTTCGATTTCAATTACATCCTTTCTTAAATAAAGAGACCAAAATTGCACACACTACTCTAGATGTGGTTTTGCCAACGCCCTGTACAACTGTAGCATAATTTCCTTATTTTTGTATACAGTCCCTCTTGCAATAAATGCCAACATTCCATTTGCCTTCCTATTTACTTCCTGCAAATGCACACTAATTATTTGTGATTCATTGTGACTAATTGAACAGAAACAATATGCAGGGTTACAGGGAAAAGGTAGGAGAATGGCACTACGCCATAATGTTAATTTGAAGAGCCGGTGGAGACACGATTAGCTAAATGGTCTCTTTCTGCGGCGTACCCATTCTGTGATTCTGAGGTACCAAGACCCCCAGATCCCTCTGTACCATATGTTCTGTAGTCTCTCTCCATTCAAATAGTATGCAGCTTTTCCATTCTTCCTGCCAAGTTCATATTTGCTTACATTATACTCCATCTGCTAATGTTTTGTTCACTCACTTAACCTGTATAAATCCCTTTATAGACACTCATTCAGTCCCTTTATCCAAGTCATTATATAGATTGTAAATAGTTGAGATGCCAGACCTGATCCCTGTGGCATTCCGCTAATAACCACCTGCCAACATGAAAATGGGCCCATTTATTCCCTCTGTCTGCTTCTTGTTAGCTAACCAATCCTCTGTCCATGCCAATATGTTATAGGAGCTCTTATTTTCATAGAAATCATCGAAACCCTACAGTACAGAAAGAGGCCATTCGGCCCATCGAGTCTGCACCGACCACAATCCCACCCAGGCCCTACCCACATATCCCTCTAATCTATGCATCCCAGGACACTAAGGGGCAATTTTAGCATAGCCAATCAACCTAACCCACACATCTTTGGACTGTGGGAGGAAACCGGAGCACCCGGAAGAAACCCACGATTTTGTGAAGTATCCTTTGAATGTCACTAATGCATGTTTAAAGCTAATTAAATTGTGTTGTTTATGACCTCAGAAGAGCTCAAGAATTAGGGGGTCGTTTGAGATTGCTCTGCCATTCGATAAGATCATGACTGATCTAATTGTGGCCTCAAGTACACTTTCCTATCTACCCCTTATTCCCTTTGATACCCTTGCCTCCTGCATGCTCCCCCGCCCGTTACTTAAAAACAAGAAAGGAAATTTTCAGGCAAAAGCTCCTCGCTAGAGGATGGTAATGAGGAGATTGACTGTTAATTCATGCAATTTGGGGTTGGATAGCTAGAAATGTACCAGGATTAGTTGGGCAATGAGACCAAATTGGGAAGAGTAGAAGGATGATTTAGTTTGGTCACGAAGTACAATTACACATAGAGGCTGATCAGACTTGGTATTTACAAATGGCCACAATTGGAGTGGAGCTAAGATTTGTATAAAACAGCAGATGTGCCAAGTCACGGCTTGATCATGATGTGAAATTTGTGTAATAGACCACGTAAATAAAAATAGAAGAATATGCTCCTTTGTCATCCTGGGAATCTGATTCATCCAAAATGCCATGTAGTTACCATGGAAAGACATGTGGGCATACTGATGTATATGCTTACAGGTGTGTGTATTTACCAATGAAATCTAAATAATTCGGACCAATACACGCGTAGGCTTTTCACGTTTTAACAGATACAAAATGTGTACTTTCATCCCAGCTGCACAGTATAAAAGTAGTGATGAGGGTGTGATATATTTAATCATTCTGCCTAATCATTCTTTTTTTTTTCTTCATAGAATCATAGAATTCCCTACGGTGCAGGAGGAGGCCATTCGGCCCCTCTGCACCAAGTCTCTGACAGCATCCTACTCAGGCCAAATGCCCTGCTATAATGTCTTCAATAATAGGTTCTAACATTTTCCCTATGACAGATGTTAAGCTAACTGGCCTATAGTTTGCTGCTTTCTGTCTCCCTTTCTGAATAAAGAAGTTAAATTAGCTTTTTCCCAGTTTATTGGAAGCTTCTCAAATCTAGGAAAGTTGAAACCAATCCATCAACTATTTCCCTAGCCACTTCTTTTAAGACCCTAGGATGAAGTCCATCAGGACTTGCGTACTTGTCAGCCAGCAACTCCCAATGTTGCTAGCTGACATCATAAACAATCCCACTGCCTGTCCTTTCAAAACTGCCATTATTAGACCCTCCGCAAAAGAGCATGTCATTGGCCCCTGTGAATTCACCCATTTCCTCTTTACGGCCCTTGAATATATTTATTTTTCTGAGATCTGTTCCTATCTCTGAAGCTCCTTGTTTGCATCCCTCTAACCCCCTCCCAAAGCACTGAAACAGTCCTCACCAAAGTTATTCCTGGCATTTTCTGTTCTTATGGCCATGGTACGTTATTCTTTGACATCCTCCTCTACTTCTATGCAGCTTTTGATTGGGTTAATCACACCTTTCCTCCTGAATGCTTTTCCTATGTTGTAAAGTTGAATGGGACTGCCCCTGCTTAGCTCCATTCTCAACTATATGATTGGAGCCGGAACATTTCTGACAATTAATTCTCTTCCTATTGCTGCTCTGTGACCTTAGAACCATCCATTCTTGACCCTTAGCAACAACATCTACATAACTAGGATCACCTTCCAGAGGCACACTGGTGGCATCTAGCTGCAATTTCTATTACCTTTCTCAGTCTTTCCATTGCTCTCTCCTTCTGAATATCCTTGTCCGTGAACTTCCTCGAGCTGAAGATTGAGACCACCAACTTAAGTTCTGCCTCTTTCCATCCTGCTGCATACTCAGTCTGATGAACCAGACTATTCCTAGCTCAGCCCCCTGTTTGACCATGAGCTGAGTTTCACATATCCTCTACACATTGCAAAGATCGCAGAGTTCCACCTGTAAAATCATTGACTCTATCTCAGCTCATCTGATTTCCTGCATCTCCAGGCTTGCTAACTCCAGTGTTTTCCTGAATAATCTCCCAGCCTCAACTCTCTGTACACTTCAACTCAAAATCATTTTTAAAAAATCCAGTCCTGGGACGTGAGCCATGCTGGCTGTCCCATCCCTAATTGCCTTTGAACTGTGTGGCTTGCTTGGCCATTTCAGAGGGCATTTACGCATTGCTGTGGCTCTGAATTCACATGTAGGCCAGACCAGGTAAAGATGACAAATTTCCTCCCTTAAAGGATATTGGTGAATTGGATGGGTTTTGATGACGATCGACAATGGTTTCATCGTCATCATTGGACTTTTAATTCCAGTATTTTCAAATCCCACCATCTGCCATGATGGGATTCGAATCCAGGTATTACCCTGAGTCTGTGAATTACTTGTCCAGTGACAATACCACCATCCCTCTCTGCTACACTACTTAGTTCCGCACCAAATCCAGTACCCTCATGTACTTGTTCAGCTGAATTAACTTCTGCTCTCCCAACGACTCATACTCAAAATTGTCATCCATGTGTTTAAATTTCACCGTAGTATCACCCTAACTCTGTAACCACTTATAACCCAGCTGCCGACTATCTGGTTTTTCTTCCATCCCAGTGAAACATTTTGGGGTATTTCTCTATATTAAAGGCAACTCATAACTACAGGTTGCCATCGTTTAGTCCCTGTGTTGAGTTTCTTATTTATGATGCATCACTCAGTTCAGCAAAGGAGACAGTGTTTTTGTGAGTACTTTGTATTTCCTTGTGTTTTGGGTTGTGAATATGGACTTGTAAAGGTTTTATGGGGGACCTAATGAGAGTCTGTGAAAAAAACCTTTGAAGGATCCTTTTAGAGCCAATCATGTTTCACAAGTATTAAGTCGGAGAAACCTCTGACAAATTTGGTGACCAAAGAGGTGGATGAGGGTAAAGCGGTTGATGTGGTGTATATGGATTTCAGCAAAGCGTTTGATAAGGTTCCCCATGGTAAGCTTTTGCAGAAAATACGGACACATGGGATTGAGGGTGATTTAGTGGTTTGGATCAGGAATTGGCTAACTGTAAGAAAACCGAGGGTGGTGGTTGATGGGAAATATTCATCGTGGAGTTCAGTTACGAGTGGTGTACCGCAAGGATCTGTTTTGGGGCCACTGCTGTTTGTCATTTTTATTAATGACCTGGATGAGGGCATAGAAGGATGGGTTAATAAATTTGTGGATGACACTAAAGTCGGTGGAGTTGTAGACAGTGCGGAGGGAAGTGGCAGGTTACAGAGGGACATAGATAAGCTGCAGAGCTGGGCTGAGAGGTGGCAAATGGAGTTTAATGCGGAAAAGTGCGAAGTGATTCACTTTGGAAGGAGTAACAGGAATACAGAGTACTGGGCTAATGGTGAGATACTTGGTAGTGTGGATGAACAGAGAGATCTGGGTGTCCATGTGCACAGATCCCTGAAAGTTGGCACCCAGGTTGATAGGGTTGTTAAGAAGGCGTACGGTGTGTTAGCTTTTATTGGTAGAGGGATTGAGTTTCGGAGCCAGGAGGTCATGTTGCAACTGTACAAAACTCTGGTGCGGCCGCACTTGGAATATTGCGTACAGTTCTGGTCGCCGCATTATAGGAAGGATGTGGAAGTGTTGGAAAGGGTGCAGAGGAGATTTACCAGAATGTTGCCTGGTATGGTGGGAAAATCGTATGAGGAAAGGCTGAGGGGCTTGAGGTTGTTTTCGTTAGAGGGAAGAAGGTTAAGAGGTGACTTAATAGAGGCTTACAAGATGATCAGAGGATTAGATAGGGTGGATAGTGAGAGCCTTTTTCCTCGGATGGTGATGGCTAACACGAGGGGACATAGCTTTAAATTGAGGGGTGATAGATATAGGACAGATGTTAGAGGTAGGTTCTTTACTCAGAGAATAGTAAGGGCGTGGAATGCCCTGCCTGCAGCAGTCGTGGACTCGTCAACATTAAGAGCATTCAAATGGTTATTGGATAAACATATGGATGATATTGGAATAGTGTAGGTTAGATGGGCTTTAGATTGGTTTCACTGGTCGGTGCAACATCGAGGGCCGAAGGGCCTGTACTGCGCTGTAATGTTCTATGTTCTATAAATTTGCAGATGCTAAAATGTAGATTTGTTGAAGATGGACTAAGTACAAAGAACAAAGAAAATTACAGCATAGGAACAGGCTCTTCGGCCCTCCAAGCCTGCACCGACCATGCTGCCCGACTGAAGTGGGCTCTGACAAGTTGCAGTTCAGGTTAAACCCTTTCAGGAACCTAGTCTTGGCAAGGACTTTTTAAACTACACTTTTGCTAAAAGGTTGAAAAGTGTGTATTGTCAGCAAATTCTACATTAGATTTGTGGAATGTTTTTAGGTATTTGGAATAGGATTTTTTTAACGTTTGTTATTGGATGCCAAGATTAATAAAATACTTAAGTCGGTGCTGTTTATATTTGTGTTATGCAGGAGGTGATGATCAAGGGTGGAGGCTTAAAGCATCTTCCCTGTGCAGAAGATGAAGAATTCATTCAGGCTTTGGACAAAATGATGCTTGAGAATCTGCAGGTACTTCATGCATATAAATTACAACCTGTCATATAAACATTCGGATCATAGCAACTTGATACAAGTCCCTGAAACTTTACACGGAAAATTTTAACTCACTTAAGAATTCCTGTTTTCAGCGAACGACAACAGAAACTGCTGAAAATTAATGGAAACTTAATTGGCACCAGAAAAAATGTTTTTAATATTTTACATGACAGTTTAATTATTCTAATTAAATAATTAAAACTGGTCTCTTTTTCACGTTCCATTTGGTATGTACATTTAGAAAAAGAATTGGATTTGCAACAGATGCATTCTTCCACTTATCTATTCTCTGCACCCTGTCCCCATGCACTACCCCACATGCCATTCTTAATTCTCTAGTCAAGAAGAAAAACCAGTGTCAGCTTCTGTCCTCTCTTGAAGCAGAGTGTTGGAGGTGTATGATGGTTGAATAGGAGGATCACTTCACTTAGGTCTGCTTCCTGTTGAAGCAGTTTCTCTAAAGATATTAAACCCAGCAGCAGCAACGTAAGTGCTGTTAGCTGTTATCCTTGTCCACTCCTCCTTTGCCAAGATGCTGAAATGGTAACTTTTCCTTCTGTTAAGGACCAGATCGGAAACTCAAAGGTGTATTTTGAAGTTAGCCTAGACCCCAACTTTATTTTTTGATTTTGGCATTAGGGCGAGCATAAGATGTTTCACTCCAGGTATGATTCAATTGACCCACTAGGAAGCTTTTATTAAAACAAACTTTATTTAAGAGCACAGTTAGAATATAACAAGAAGAATTAGCATAACTTTTACCAATTAAAATACTTAAACATGTCAAAGTATAATTCTTAACAGCTATCCATCTCTATAGTTCCAATGTAAGCAATATCCCCATAGACATAAATCCTACTTCAGAACCAATTAGCACCAAAAACAGATATTTTCACATGGATTCTAGATTTCCAGCCTTTTAATCTCTCTGGACAGAAAGACTCCTTCTGACTCCTAAACAGTAGTTTCTAGAGACCGATATATCCTCAAATAGCAGAACTTCAGAGAAATAAACCTAGTCTCTGGCACTGGATTCCTAGCCCCTAAGCTGCTCTTGTAGTCACAGTATTTGTATGGCTAGTTTAGTTTCTGATCAATGGTAACCCCCAAGTTGTTGATGGTGGGACATTCAGCAATTGTAATGCCATTGAATGTCAGGGGGCGATGGTTTGATTCTCTCTTGCTGGAGATGGCCATTGCCTGGCACTTGTGTGGCATGAATATTACTTGCCTGCATATTGTCTTGTGCATTTGGACATGGTGCATTTGGACATGGACTGCTTCAGTATTGGAATCAGCAATCATGCTGAATAATGTGCAATCATCAACGGACATCCCGCTTCTGACTTTATGACAGAAGGAAGGTTTTTGATGATGTAGCTGAAGCTGGCTGGGCCTAGGACACAACCTTGAGGGACTCCTGCAGTGCCGTTCTGGAGTTGAGATCACTGACCTCCAACAACCACAGCCACCTTCCTTTGTGCCAGGTATAACTCCAACCAGAGGAGCGTTTTCCCCCTGATTCCCATTGACTCCAGTTTTGATAGGGTTCCTTGATACTAAACTCAGTCACATGCAGTCTTGTTGTCAAGGGCAGTCACTTTCACCTCACCTCTGGCATTCAGCTTCTTCTGACTGTTTGAACCAATGTTGTAATGAGGTCAGGAGCTGAGCAGTGCTGGTGGAACCCAAACTAAGTGTCAGTGGGGAGATTATTACTAAGTAAGCGTTGCTTGATAGCACTGTTGATGACCTCCTTTCATTACTTTACTGTTGGTGAGCATTAGACTGATGGGACAGTGTTGGCCAGATTGGATTTATCCTGCTTATTGTGCACAGGATATACCTGGGTAATTTTCCACATTGCCTAGAAGATACCAGTGTTGTAGCTGTACTGGAACAACTTGGATAGGGCACGGCAACTTCTAGAGTATTCTGGCAATACTCTAGAAGTTGTCAGAATGGATATGATCCATTGGTTGTGGAATCACTTATCTAACACTTGCTGCTTATGCTGTTTAGCATGCAATTAGTCTCATATTTGTAGCTTCACCAGGTTAATACCTCATTTTTAGTTATGCTTGGTGCTGCTCCTGACATGCTGTGCTGCAGTCTTCATTGATTCTGGCTTGGTGGTAATGGTAGAGTGGGGATATACCAGGCCATGAGGTTACACGTTGTGGTTGAATAGGATTCTGCAGCTGCTGTTGGCATATAGCACCCCATGATTGCTGAGTCTTAAGTTGCTAGATCTAGATCTAGGGGGCACAGGTTTAAAGTGCGAGGGGCAAGATTTAAAGGAGATGTACGAGGCAGATGTTTTACACAGAGGGTGGTGGGTGCCTGGTACTCATTGCCGGGGGAGGTAGTGGAAGCGGATACGGTAGTGACTTTTAAGTCTTGACAAATGCATGAATAGGATGGGAATAGAGGGATATGGTCCCCGGAAGGGTAGGGGGTTTTAGTTAAGTCGGGCAGCATGATCGGTGCAGGCTTGAAGGGCCGAAGGGCCTGTTCCTGTGCTGTAATTTTCTTTGTTCTTTGTTCAAAATCGATCCCATTTTGCACAGTGGGAGTACTGGACTGTACGGTATCCTCAGTGTGCAGTCGGGACTACATTTCCACAAGGACTGTACGGTGGTTACTCCTACTGATATTGTCATGGACAGATGCATCTGCAGCAGGCAGACTGGTGAGGATGAAGTCAAGTATGTTTTTCCCTCTTGTTGGTTCCTTCACCATCTGCTGCAGGCTCAGTCGAGCAGATATGTCCTTTAGGACTCGAGCATCCTGATCTGACGGAAGTTGAAGTCCCCCAGCTAGAGCATATTCTGGATCTTTGCCACCCTCAATGCTTCCTCCAAGAGGTTCACCATGGAGGAGTACTGATTCATTAGCTGTGGGGGGAGTGTGTATGGTAACAGCAGGATGTTTCCTTGCCCATGTTTGACCTGTTGCCATGAGACTTCATGCTGTTCAGAGTCAATGTTGAGCACTGCCATTCACCAGGATGAATGCTGCATTACTTGCTAAGATTCTTCTCATCCTGCCCCAAGTGACATTGCAAGCCAAACAAGTCTTAAAGAAATGTCCAAGCTATGGTCTTTCAACCAATTACAACTCATAGTCCTTAACCAGCTGATTACTTGCTCTTCTGAAATTAGTTCCTGAAATACAGTAAATTTAAATTGTGGCTTACTTTGGGAATGCATTTATGCACATTTCTTGAACCCAATGTCATAATTTAAATGATGGACCTGATAGTACACAATTCAATGACCCAAAAAGACAGAGGTTTGGATATCTTGTCTTAATGAATAGCATTACACAAGTTGTACAGACTTTACCAGTAGGTTGCATCCTTTAGTGGTTAAATTGCCTTTTAAATTCCCACATAATTATGGCCCTGAACTAAGCCTTTGCTTTTGTCAACCCACGCCTCAGTCTTCTGGAGTTGGGCAAGATATGTTTTTTGTAGCTTACAAAACGTGTGAACTTTATTTTATTAGATACCAGCATGTTTTTTTTTGGATAAGGGCTGTCTTATATCTGATTGCCTTGTAAATATGTATCTACAGTAGTTCATTCCATAGCTACAACTGACTGCTTTTTAAGTTGGAGTTACGATGTCCTTATTTCAAAGTCAAAGAAAACAAATAATCCAAGCAATGCAATGGATGTGCGAATTGGCCTTTCAATTTTTGAAGATGAATTACAGTGTATGGGTGAGCCATCATTGTTAATGTGACACTTGGCAGTAAGAATTCCCCTATTATTTTCTGATATTTTGGATCAGACATGTTTTCAGTTTGGGTGAATGCCAAGCGATATTTGTCAGAGAGTTTCAGTTCTCTGTTACTTTTAAACACAATCCTATGAAATTTTAGTGCTATGTAATTATATACACACCTCACCCTGATCTGTCACAATTTCCGAGATTGGTTGGCAGAGAAATATTCTTTTGTTCCTGTTGCTTTTCATTGCTCTGTTATGTAGCTGTCTACAGGAGCCAACTGATACTCAAATGTCAGACTGTTGCACATAAATAGTAGCTCCTTGAGCAAGGCAATTTTAAAAATTCTTTCATAGGCTGTGGGCATCACTGGCTAGGCCAGCATTTTTATTCCCAATCATTAATTACCCTCGAGATGGTGGTGTGATCTGCCGTTTTGAATCCCTGAAGTTCATGTGGTGTGGATACACCACCCACAGTGCTGCTAGGGAAGAGGTTCCAGGATTCTGACCCAATAACAGTGAAGGAATGGGGATATATTTCCAAGTCAGGATGGTGTGTGACTTGGAGGCGTTCCCATGCATCTCTGCCCTTGTCCTTTTAGGTGGTGGAAGTTGTGTATTTGGAAAGTGCTAATGATGGAGACATAATGAATTGCTGCAGTGCATCTTGTAAATTGCATACACTGCTGCCACTCTGCGTTGGTGGTGGAGAGAGTGGATGTTGGATGGAGTGCCAATCAGGCGGGCTACTTTGTCCTGGAAAGTGTCTAGTTACTTGATTGTTATTGGAACTGCACTCATCCAGGCAAGTGGAGAGTATTCCATTACATTCCTGACTCTACCTTCACATGGTGGACAAGCTTTGGGGAGTTAGGAGATGAATTTATCTTTGCAGAATTTCCAGCTTCTGACCTGCTCTTGTAGCTACAGTATTTAAATGACTAGCTAAACACAATAAGTGAAAGTCATTCACTGGTTCATTCCTCAGGACCGTGCCTTGACCAATCGGAGTCAAGCTGCCTGGTTTAAATTTCGAACGTTGCTTTGCAGTTAATTCGGTCACCATCAACTGGTGGATTCTCCATGGCAACCTCTACCAATCAGAGTCCACTTACCAACCATTCAGCACTCTCTTCTCATACAGTATAAATTTGTTGGTTTCCCTTACATTTTATTCATGCAAATATCCTGATGAGTGCACGACGAAAGGCTTCGACAAAAATGTCTATTCAGCAATATTCATTACAGTTTGGCGGGAAATTTCTTGATTTGTTAATGTTAAGCCTGCGGGCTCTCGTCCTGGACACTCTCGAGCTGTATTAACACTGTGGCCTCCCGTCCTGCACTCAGTCAGGCTGTATTAACACTGCGGCCTCCTGTCCTGCACTCAGTCAGATTGTATTAACACTGCAACAGCAGCATTGGTGCAAATTAGTTTCACTTCATGCCAATGCTGAAAAGTTGTAATGTAAATCAGGTTCAGGCTGTAACTCTTTCCTTCAGAAAAACACATTTATTTACTCTGGAGTCAAGTTGAGACTTATGTTTGTGTAAAGTGGAGCTGTTAAAGATCCTGGAACTAGAATATTTTTGTTCATAATAGGTTTGTAAATTGTATTTAACTTGCACTGCCATTTCTTAATCTGCTTGCTTAATTGGTTCGAATTTCTTTCTGCGTTGAGTCCATCTTTCATTTGAACCTCATCGTTATTGGTTGTTGAGCATGAACTGTAACTCTTCTGCTTTGAATGAGATTAGAATATTTGGTAAGGATGTTAAGTAAACGTGAATGCATAGTATTGCCATTATTAATCAGTCTGAAGTTTATGCAAATGTTTTAACTTTCAATACTGCCAGGTGACTTCTTGCCAACAAAGTTTGAAATTAAAAAATAACTTTAAGAAGTAGTTGCACTAAAATTGTGCTTTCCTTGTGCAGCAACGAACTGGCGAGTCTGTCAAAGTACATCAGTTAGATGTGGCTATTCCACTTCAGCTAAAAAGCCAGCTGAAGAAAGGGCCACCACCCCAAGGAGGAGGAGAAGGTGACTCTGAAAATTCAGAAACCATGCAGTTTGTGATGCTGACCAGAAGAGGGAACAAACAACAGGTACTGTACAAACATAATTTAAGAATAATTTTACTGCAGCATCTTGGTTGGGTGCCGTAATAGTAAAATATCGCATTGCAGATTAAGATTGAACCAGACCCTTCATGGACTTGGTGTTCCATTCAACCCTAAGTCAAGTTTCTGACTCCATTTAGTCTCCATCATCAAGACTGCCCACTTCCATCTCCATTACCTCATCCAGATCTGACCCTACCTCAGCCTATTTGCTGAGACTCTCCTCCATGTCTTTGACACTCCCAAACCTGACTATTTCAATGCAGTCCTATTGAGTCTCCCATTCTACATCCTCTACCCTTCAGTGTGTTCCTGTCTTTTCAGACCCACATTGGCTCCCAGTGTCCCAATGACTCAGATTTAAAATTCTCATTCTCGTTTTTGAATCCCGTCATGATTTTGCTGCTTCTTATTCTTGCAATTTTTTCACACAGAGGGTGGTGAGTGTCTGGAACAAGCTGCCAGAGGTGGTAGTAGAGGCGGGTACAATTTTGTCTCTTAAAAAGCGTTTAGACAGTTATATGGGTAAGATGGGCGTAGAGGGATATGGGCCAAATGGGCAATTGGGACTAGCTTAGGGGTTTAAATAAAAAGGGCGGCATGGACAAGTTGGGCCGAAGAGTCTGTTTCCATACTGTCAGCCTCTATGACTCTAAACCTCTATAACGTCCTACAGCCCTAACAGCCCCCTTTTCCAATCCTTTTTATTCCTCTGACTGCTCTTCATTTCATTTTCACTATTCTTCATCCCACCTTTCATGGCGATGACTTCAGGTAAAAGTCCAACAGGTTTATTTGGTAGCAAATGCCATTAGCTTTTGGAGCGCTGCTCCTTCGTCAGATGGAGTGGATATCTGCTCATAAACGAGGCATACAGAGACACAAACTCAAGTTACAGAATACTTGTTTACCCCAGTCCAACGCCAGCATCTCTACATCATGATGACTTCAGGTGTCAGGGACCTAAGCGTTGAAATTTCCTCCCTGAATCTATGCCTTTCCAGCTCCTCCTCCTCCTTAAATTTAACAATCCTTTAATCACCCCGACAAATATTGCCTTCATTGTCTTGCTGCCCATTTTTGTTGTTTTTCTCTGCATTAAAGATGCTACACAAATGCAGGTTTTTATTGTAAAGTAGAATTGAAAGATTATTAAATGTTTCCAAGGCTAATGGATTGCAATTGAGTACTGTATCTTTTTTTAAATGTTGCTGCAAAAGTTATTAAAGCAGCTGTACTCCATCCATAAAGTTGCAAAGCCAATGCTCAGAATGAACCGGGCAAATCCAATTCCAATCTTTGCTTGCTCCAAAAACTAAATTCAAAATCCAATTGAATCCAGTTATTGGTCCCCATAAGAGAGACAAGCTGAGAAGACAAGGCATTGCACCCCATCTTGGGCTTGATCTGACGCTGGGATCTCAGCCAAAGGCCAAGAAACTGTTTAAATCAAAGTCGCTCAGTTATAGAAGATAGAGTCATAGAATCACTCAGTGCAAGATGACCGGACAATATCTATTTTTAAGTGAGGATCATTGAACTAATCAAGATGCACTTTTTTTCCTTATATCAAGGTGAGGGATATCCCAGTGTAGAACAGAATACTGTTTCCACTTTTGACTTCAGGGGCAGCTATATCATAGGCTAGATTCTGAGCAATGTCAAATCCGTGCATCGGTGAATTAAGATGACCCAAATGATCTTTCTGAGCTTGTGAACAGGTTTTGTAGGTTTTTGCTACTTGTTTATATTTGTAAAGTGGGAAGCAAGTACAGACGTGGCTCCTCTGTGAGACTGCCACCTTGTTCCTAATTTAAATTGAACCATGTATGGCTCGGGGTCAAGCTGCTTAAATCCCCAAACTCATTTTAGGGAGGATTCTTTTGCCGTAAAAGAGGGAGGGAAGAAATTCAAAAATCAATTCGGGCTGAACTTGCAAAGCACTAACTAGGAGTCAAACAGCGTTTCTCACCCCTGCATTGAATAGGGTCACTGAATCATCAGTGAGGCTTGTCAGAATTTTAAAGCATCAGCATGCATGACTGAAGCTAGATGCAAATATAGATTTTGTGTAAGGGAAAGGTTAAAATATGTAACCTTTCGTTCCAGTTTGAGGAGCATCAGTTTACTAATTGGCAGAGGTAGAGGGGATGCAAGAATTAAAAACAGCAGTCGGACTTGTGAAAATTAATATCACATTTGACGGAGCGATTGGATGGCTGTTAAATCTAGCTTTTTTTTTAAGAGGGTATGTTATCCTAATTGAGAATGTTACTGCGTTCTTATAATCAACTCTTTGTTGCAGTAGTGTTGAGGTGTTGTCACTTTAATTCGACTTTTGTGAATTATATAAAACCTTATGAAAAACTCATGGAAGAGCTGTGAAGAAATAGACGCCAACAGCTGACAAATGATGCTGTGGGTGGGGAGGAGGTGGGTATGGCACCAAAAGAATTAATATCAACTTGAAGAGAAAACTAATTTGCACCTGAAGAACTAAGATTCACAAGTCACCAAAGACAGTTGGCAGGACTGTTGCTTGAGTCAGGAAGTTGTAATTTCACGTTCTATTCCAGTAAATTGCACACTTAATCTAGGTTTACAATCCAGTGCAATATTGAAGGAGTGCTGCATTGTTGGAGGTAACATTCTTTTATTTGCCGATTTAAAACTTGGGCAGAATTTTGTGATCGGCGGGTTTGTCGGCAGGGGCGATTGTTATCCCACTGGATTCCCGCCTGCTCCGACCTCTCCACAATTCCACACTTGGATGGTCGAGGCCTGTCGGCCCTTGCACCAGCTGAGGCCCTTAAGTGCCCAATTAGTGACCACTTATAGGCCGTTTCCCATCCAGCTCAATTCTCAGGCTGATGGGAGGAGTTCGGGTTGGGGGGGCAGGGGCCGGGGACTAGCCTGAAACTTTCTCTGGCAGCAAGTGATGGTGGGTGCCTCCATTAGCCGCCTCCATTTAACAGCAGGCTCTTGTTGAGCATTAAGTGGCGGCAGGGCAGGCAACATCAGTGGGGATGCGTTCGCCACCAGCTCCTTGGATGGCCGGCCGGAAGGGAAACTCCGCCGTCCTAAAAATGTGGCGAATGTACAATGTGGGAAAATGTGAAGTTGTTCCATTTTGGCAGGAAAAATGAAAAAGGAGCATATTATCTAAATGTTGAGAGATTGCAGAGCTCTGAGCTGCAGAGAGATCTCAGTGTCCTGGTGCATGAATCAAAAAGGGAACAGCAAGTAATTAGGAAAGCTAACAATGTTATTGTTTAATTGAATACAAAAGTAGGGAGGTTATGGTTCAGGTATATCGGGCATTGGTGTGACCACACCTGGAGTACTGTGTACAATATTGGTCTCCTTATTTAAAGAAGGATGCAAGTGCATGGGAAGCAATTCAGAGAAGATTTACCAGATTTATCACTGCAATGGGCAAGTTATCTTATGAGGAAAAATTAGACAGGATTAGCTTATATCCGCTGGAGTTTAGAAGAATAAGAGGTGATTTGTTTGAAACAAATAGAATCGTGACGGATTGTGACCCTGTGGATGTGAAGAGGATGCTTCCTCTGTGGGAGAATCTAACTCGGGGTCACATTTTAAAAAACAAGGGGTCACCCGTTTAGATCAGAGGTGAGAATTTTTTTTCTCTTGAGAGTTGAGAGTCTTTTTAATTCTTTTTCTCAAAAGGTGGTGAAAGCTTTGAATACTTTTATGGCAGAGGTAGATGGATTCTTGATAAGCAATGGATGAAAGGTTATTGCTGGTGGGTGGGAATGTAGAGTAATGGTTACAATCAGATCAGCCATGATCTTATTAAATGACAGAGCAGGCTCAAGGGGCCTAGTGGCCGACTTCTGTTCTTAATATGTATGCTCGTATTCATTGCTCTTTGTGGGACCGTGCTGCATGGAAACTGCCCTTCCTCCCCCACTGCAATAGTGACCATACCCCAAATGCTTCTCATTAGCTGCAGAGTGCTTCAGGACATCCTGAGATTTTGAAATGTGCTACAGAAGTGCATACTTTCTTTATTTTATAAAGTCTCAATTCACCATGAAATAACGACACTGAATTAAGAGACGTAGGCCCTGATTTTTACCGGCACGGCTGCCCGAGGCTCGTAAGATCGTGCCCGAGGCCAACGGGGAATGCCATTCTGTGAGCCCTGTGATTTCGGGGCGGCTGTGTCGGTAAAATCAGGGCCATAATGTTAAAGTCCCCTGTCCTGCACTCATCTGGATAGCGTAAAAGCAACGAATTCTAAAGAGAGCATCAATCCACACTGCATGGGAAAATAGCCCTAATCACCCAGCAAGTCAGCTCCGACCAGCTAAGAATTAAGTATTTATTGCCATGGTTTGACAGTGCTAGTAAAATCTATCAGAATTGTTCAAAAAGTGATGTTATTTTTATCTGAGGACATCCAGATAGCTCCCACTGGATTTAGTTCCTCTGAGCAGTGCTTGTATTACGTGATAGTATGCTCACTTTAGTTTACAGGTGTAGTGTTAGTTGCTGATTTGTCCTCTATTTCATTGCTGTGTCCTTCCACTGGTTGCTTTTATTTTATACATCTTAAATTAGTCTAGGAAAACAAATTAACAGATCTAGTGTGGGACATTCATCATACAAACATACAACGTAAGCCACTCAGCTCTTCGAGCCTGCTGTGCCATTGAATAAGATCATGGCTGATCTGATTGTAACCTCAGCCCCACATTCCTGTCTATCCCCAATAGTCTTTCATCCCCATGTTAATCAAGAATCTATTGAGCTCTACCTTAAAAAATATTCAAAGACTCTGCCTCCATTGCCTTTGAGGAAGAGTGTTCCAAAGACTTCGGAGAGAAAAGGGTTCTCCTGATCTCTGTCTAAATGAGCATCCCATTTTTAAACAGTGATCCCATAATTCTATATTCTCCCAGAACAGAAAACATCTTCTCCACATCCACTCTCAAATAAACACCCCTTTTGGCAACAATCCCTAACACATTTAATTTATAAAATACCATAATAGTACAACAAGGCAAACCCGCTGTTGCTATAGGGAAGGTATGTTGCGTGGCTTCCCACTCTCTCCCACTCTGCTGTTGTAATTCAAGAAACTTTAAAACACAACCCTGCTTTCATACAAACACTTTTCTGGGTAGGCCGGAAAACTGTCTCACTTTGCCTCTTTAAACATCTTTTGTCAGGGCAGAGCAGCACATCACTTGCACACAGCTCTCACATCTTTCCTAAAGTTTTCTTTTTCCCTATTTAATCTCGATTCCATTGTCCTTATCCTTCTTTGAAACACATCTTATGTCCTCCCTATTGCCCTCACTTTTGGGTAAAATAAACTTTAACATTTGTGTCTTACTTATTTATCACCTTTTCCAAGTTGTAAACCCTTGCATGCAGACATGCACGCACAGGCGCGCACACACACATACACACACACACACACACTTGCTTTACAGAATAACAGAAACACCAAAAATATTAAAAATAATACTGGGGGGGGTGATGCTCCCACAAAATATTCTAAATGCCAAATTTGCGCAAAAACTGGAGGAACTCCCACTGGATTTTTTTTTTAGCAGGATTTTCAAAATGAATCTCCCACACTTTATGTACTGCAGAATGCCCTAGTGAGGTTCACGTTGACAATCCAGGGGCGGAGCCTATTCCCGCTGGAGAAGCTGGCAGCATAGCGCTGAGCAGGCAACTGCATATGCGCCGATCTATCATGGTGGAGATTGGTGCATGCGCAGTAGCCCCGCACTGCCGGTCTCCCAATCGCTGGCCAGCCCCGCATCACTGACCGTGCGACGCCCCACCCCACCTTGATCGCTGACCGCCGGAGGCAATGTTCCTGATCAGTGGCAGCATAATTTGTCAAATTGGAGAATCCCCATTCGTGGGGAGCTGTTGTGAACTGCGCTGGAGTGAACCACTCCTGGCGGGGGTGGGGGGAGACGCTAATAGGATTCAAATCAATGTTTCAATATTTAAATCAGCTCCGTGTCGATTTCCACCGCGGAGCCGACCACTCCAGAAAACCTGGAGTCGGAGACGCGCAGAGGCTGTGGCCTCCAGCGGGGAGCCCGCTAAACGGCCTCCGCTGATGTCTCCCAGCCTCTTGCGCTGCTAGAGTGGCGCAGCGGGCTGGGAGAATCGCCCCCAACATCTTTCTTCACAGTATAAGTTTCTTCTTTCATTCTGACTCTATTACCTTTACGATTGATGTCCTATAATGGTTAGATATTCCACTGGTCATCTAAGATTCTTAGTTCTCCATGTAGGTGATACAAAATCGAATTTTGAAAGAGTTTGTCATTTGGGAACAGAATGTTTGTGTAATTCAGATTCTCTAATTTCAGCTATCAAACAGTTGTTTGTGACAGTTTACTTTGCAAGCTGGCTAGTTACATAATGAGGTGCAATAGGTAGGAGGTGTTGTATTTACAGCAGGTTAAAAATTGACCCGCAATTACATATGACAAAAGTAACGTCCGACTATTTAAGCAGACCTGATTTATGAGGACTACGTTTTAGTGTCTGTCCCTGATCAGTGGCAGCATAATTTGTCAAATTGGAGAATCACTCTGGGCTGCAACATTTGTGCATGTTGCTGTTAAGAGTTAAGAATAGCATTGGTCAGAAAAATCTGTAAATTCAGGAATGATTCTTAAGGACTTTTGCTCTTGGATTTAAATGTTTTAAAAACAGCTAACAGACTGTTCATCTGAAACCAAAGTGGTGTTTTGAAGCCTGTTGCAGTTTGAACTATAACAAAAATACACACTTTGGGTTTGTGGTATTGGAGTAATGAAGCTGCACTTTGTTCTGAAGGAGTTTTCACTGTTTTCCCAAAGGGTGGGTTCCTGCTGGCAGTAATGAGGAAATTCTTGTCAAAATGTAGATTCTTCTGGTTTGACAGATTCCAAAGCATTGAACAACATAGACTGTGTGTTAAGTTATGCTTTAACTAGACAAAAACAAGGGTGTTTTGTCAATCAAGGAGAAAGCTCCACGAAGGTCCTTCTCTTTCTGGTATACTGCAGGAAAATATGGCTCAGGATTGCTCCCCTAGTTTTACCCTAGTAGAAATGGCCGTATAAAACAACACCTGACATATTGAAATAGACATTAACTTGCAACTTTGAGTGCCAACGTCTCCGTTAAATGGAACTTTCCATGACCTATGAAGTACATAGGCAGAAGATGCATGTGACCAGCATTACTTGCAAATTCCTCTCCAAACCACAAGTCATCCTGACTTGTGACTATATCACTGTTCCTTCACTGTCACTGGGTCAAAATCTTGGAACTCCCTTCCCTAAAATCCAATAAATGTACGTGCACCATATAGACTGCAATAATTCAGGAAGGCCGCTCACCATCACCACCTCGAGGATAATTGGGGATGGGCAATAAATGCTGACCTTGCCAGTGACACCCACATCCCAAAAACAAATTTAAAAATGAACAGAAAAGACAAGACTGAAAGACTACGCGAAGTTGATATCCTGGCTCCAGATTGGCACGTTCTCCCTGTAACTGCATTGTCTTGCTACATATTTCTTCATCTTCAAAAGCCTTGTAAAAACTTAACTCAGTGACTTCTTGAACTTCTGTTTTGGTCTGTGGACCAACTGTGAAACTTTGGAATATTTTGATACATGAAAGAAACTATATAAATGCACATTGTTTATTCAGGATAATAAGTTTTGCAAGCGGGAACCAAGTTCTTGCAAAGTCATTGTGGCTGTTAAGGAAATGTCAGCTATGTTTGTTATGAAATATACAAACAACATACCAAAAAAACAGGTTAAAAGATTAATGAATAGAGAATTATTCCAGTATTGATGAAAGGTTGAAGTATCTCACCTCAAGGGTAGCTACTTGTCTGTATAGAACATAGAACATAGAACATAGAACATTACAGCGCAGAACAGGCCCTTCGGCCCACGATGTTGCACCGACCAGTTAAAAAAAAAACTGTGACCCTCCAACCTAAACCAATTTCTTTTCGTCCATGAACCTATCTACGGATCTCTTAAACGCCCCCAAACTAGGCGCATTTACTACTGATGCTGGCAGGGCATTCCAATCCCTCACCACCCTCTGGGTAAAGAACCTACCCCTGACATCGGTTCTATAACTACCCCCCCTCAATTTAAAGCCATGCCCCCTCGTGCTGGATTTCTCCATCAGAGGAAAAAGGCTATCACTATCCACCCTATCTAAACCTCTAATCATCTTATATGTTTCAATAAGATCCCCTCTTAGCCGCCGCCTTTCCAGCGAAAACAATCCCAAATCCCTCAGCCTCTCCTCATAGGATCTCCCCTCCATACCAGGCAACATCCTGGTAAACCTCCTCTGCACCCTCTCCAAAGCCTCCACATCCTTCCTGTAATGTGGGGACCAGAACTGCACACAGTACTCCAAGTGCGGCCGCACCAGAGTTGTGTACAGTTGCAACATAACGCTACGACTCCTAAATTCAATCCCCCTACCAATAAACGCCAAGACACCATATGCCTTCTTAACAACCTTATCTACTTGATTCCCAACTTTCAGGGATCTATGCACACATACACCTAGATCCCTCTGCTCCTCCACACTATTCAAAGTCCTCCCGTTAGCCCTATACTCAACACATCTGTTATTCCTACCAAAGTGAATTACCTCACACTTCTCCGCATTAAACTCCATCCGCCACCTCTCGGCCCAACTTTGCAACCTGTCTAAGTCTTCCTGCAAACTACGACACCCTTCCTCACTGTCTACCACACCACCGACTTTGGTGTCATCAGCAAATTTGCTAATCCACCCAACTATACCCTCATCCAGATCATTAATAAATATTACAAACAGCAGTGGCCCCAAAACAGATCCCTGAGGTACACCACTTGTAACCGCACTCCATGATGAATATTTACTATCAACCACCACCCTCTGTTTCCTATCCGCTAGCCAATTCCTGATCCAATTTCCTAGATCACCCCCAATCCCATACATCTGCATTTTCTGCAGAAGCCTACCATGGTGAACCTTATCAAACGCCTTACTAAAATCCATATATACCACGTCCACTGCCTTGCCCCCATCCACCTCCTTGGTCACTTTCTCAAAAAACTCAATAAGGTTAGTAAGGCACGACCTACCTGCCACAAAACCATGCTGACTATCACCTATCAATTCATTACTCTCCAAATAACTATAAATCCTATCCCTTATAATTTTTTCCAACATCTTGCCGACAACAGAAGTGAGACTCACCGGTCTATAATTCCCGGGGAAGTCTCTGTTCCCCTTCTTAAACAATGGGACAACATTCGCTAACCTCCAATCTTCTGGTACTATACCAGAGGCCAACGACGACCTGAAGATCAGAGCCAGAGGCTCTGCAATCACTTCTCTTGCCTCCCAGAGAATCCTTGGATAAATCCCATCCGGACCAGGGGATTTATCTATTTTCAGACCCTCCAGAATATCCTGCACATCCTCCTTATCAACTGTAATACTGTCTATTCTACTCCCTTGCAACCCAGTGTCCTCCTCAGCTATATTCATGTCCCCTTGCGTGAACACCGAAGAGAAATATTGGTTCAATGCTTCACCAATCTCCTCCGGTTCCACACATAACTTCCCTCTGCCATCTATAACTGGCCCTAAACTTGCCCTAACCAACCTTCTGTTCTTGACATACCTATAGAACGCCTTAGGATTCTCTTTAACCCTATCCGCCAAAGTCTTCTCATGTCCCCTTTTAGCCCTTCTAAGCTCGCTCTTCAACTCCCTCTTAGCCAATCTAAAGCTTTCTAGTGCACTACCCGAGTGCTCACGTCTCATCCGAACATAAGCCTCCTTTTTCTTTTTAACCAACAAAGAAACTTTTTTGGTGCACCACGGTTCCCTAGCCCTACCAATTCCTCCTTGCCTGACAGGGACATACCTATCACAGACTCGCAGTAGCTGCTCCTTGAAAAAACTCCACATGTCGGACGTTCCCAGTCCCTGTAATCTCCTAGTCCAACCTATGTTTCCTAATTCTCTCCTAATAGCCTCATAATTACCCTTCCCCCAGCTAAAACCACTGGCCCGAGGTTCATGCCTATCCCTTTCCATCACTAAGGTGAACGTAACCGAATTGTGGTCACTATCACCAAAATGCACACCAACTTCCAAGTCTAGCACCTGGTCTGGCTCATTTCCCAGCACCAGATCCAATATAGCCTCACCTCTAGTTGGCCTGTCTACATACTGAGTCAAAAAACCTTCCTGCACGCTTTGAACAAAAACTGACCCCTCTAACGAGCTAGAGCTATAACAATTCCAGTCAATATTAGTCAAGTTAAAATCCCCCATAACAATTGCCCTATTACTTTCACTCCTAAGCAGGATTGACTCCGCAATCCTTTCCTCAACCTCTCTAGAACTTTTAGGAGGTCTATAAAAGACTCCCAACAGGGTGACCTCTCCTCTCCTATTTCTAATCTCCGCCCATACTACCTCAACAGATAAGTATCAGGTCATGTGTTGCAACTGCTGGGGTTTGCATTAAGTAGCTGGGAACGCTGCTAAAGGCAGAAATCACACGACTAAGTAAATAGGCAAGAACTTCTTTTCACTACTATATAACTTTCGGATAAAAAATTGTCCAGGAACCAAGAGGGGAAAGTGAAGGCCACTGGGTTTCATCAACCCTCTGTTGTTTATGATTGCCTGAATCATTTTTCAAAAGATTTGTCCCAGTGTCTTTATACCACAAGGACGGCAGGCAAACTGTTTGTTCATACCATTCAGGGTAGCTACTGATGAGTGTGTAAAACATTCCTTTTTGAATTATCATTCAGTTTTCCCTCTCTCTTCACCTTGGTCAGTGTTACTTTGCACTTTTGTAATCATTTTAATTTTTCAGATATGTCTTTTCAATGTATAAACTTATGACAACAACCCTGAGACAATGCTGCTCTCATGATGTTACAACAGCAGTTGTGCTCGTATCACTAATACATACCTTACTTAAATCCACAGCCTTCTGCCTATAGTTTTAGTTTGTATTTAAAGTGACATGGTAAAGTCTATCTGAATGAAATCAATCAGGGCAGTTCTGTGTTGACCTTGTTCATCTCATCCCTAGGACAACAGAGAGGAATAAAATAGTTGGCTGTGGCGCCACTTGGCTAGTGTGTGTGTGTATATGTGTGCGCGCGCCAGGGTGTGACTTGGATGCTGCCCCTTTGCATAAAGGACTACAACACTCACTTTCACGGTTCAGTCGTTGCACATTACCAGAGGGCATCCAAAACCATGGAATCGTATCACAGTGACAGAAAAGGGGGAGGGAAAACTGCTTAGGGCACAGAAGAAAAAGAATGATAGAGGCTGCTTCATTTACCTGTCCAACTCTTTGCTCATTAATCAATTAAAGCTATAAAAAGAAATAAGGTAATCATAAAACAAACCTGTCTTTTCAAATCAGATATGGCAAACATTAATGCCTAACCTGTTAATTCTTAATCTAACTTGTCACACACCAAAAGGAGTTATCTGAGGAATGTGAATAAAACTGATTCCAGTCAGCAGGGTGGGGGAAAGGGGACAGATTGCTTTCTCAGTCCTGAAATTCTGGTTCTCTGAATAGTCGCTCATTGTACACTTTACCAGCTTCTTACATGGACATTGCAGTATGTTTGTAGTTGTGTATGTTTGTAATGTATTTTGTTCAAAAAGCTCTCCCCATGAGTGTGTCAATGCTTCTGCCTTTATTTCTGGTGTCAGTATTTGACAGGTTTTCTCTCTTTGTCTTTCTCTCACTTTATGGACAAGCAGGGTGACCTGCCACGCACAGAACAGTGAATGGGGTCTGTTAAAATAATATGAATCAAAGCTATCCTGTATATCTCCAAGATCCCCCATGATATTTTAGCTCAATGAGTTATATACACTATCTATGTCAATGTTTCTAAATGCAGTGACAGATAAGTTAACTGCAGTATTTTAATTCCGACTTTGGCCAGAATTTTATGGTGTTTGGGCGGCCGCATGCCAACCTGGGGGCACGTGAAATCTTGCAAAAGGTCATCAGCGCGGATCCTGATGTTGTCGCCACTCGAGCGATATTTCAGTAGGCGGGCGTGAGAGTTGAAAACGCGCCTGCCAACAATCAAAATTGGAAATTTAGCCCATTATGAGACCAATGGGAAGCAGGTTTACATGTGCCGACGGCTTTTAAAGTTGGCGGGCAGGCTGATTGGCCATGTGCCTTTACGCTTTAGCTTCAAGCTCGTTACAAGATGGGATATAATGTCTTGGCCGAAATAAAATGTAAGCAGGTGCCTAGGGACTGAGGTTTGTGTTTGAATGTGCTGCCTGGACTCTCAGTAGTTTTTCTGTAGCTGTTTATTTGTAATGGATCAGCAGCTCCATAGGACTGCTCCGCAGCGGTTGTCCTGTTCAGGAAGCACAATAGAAGTGCTGGCCGCCATGTTCCCTTTTTCTTGGCGCCCTCCCTCCCCAACAGCGCTCAGCCTCTCCGAGTGCATTTCACGCTAGATGGCCATTACTTTGCTCAGCCGGGGATACATTCCACATCCGCATCTGGGCCCACCCAGTGCCTGTGTCCGACAGACAAAGAAATCGGGCCTTTGAAAGGAATGCCATTCTAGGCTGACAGATGCACTTTCCTTCCTGCTATAAATAGAAGAAAACCTGGGAGTGTAGCTTTTTAATTGAAAGATGGTCTTTGGAGATGTTAATTTTCTTTCTGTTTGAGCAGAATTTTGTTATTGTGGAGACTTGCGGGGAAGCTTGAAGTAGCTCCATGAGAAACATTGGCCATGACTGAAGAACACCATGACAGTTCCTTACCCCCCCCTCCCCGCAAAGAACCGCATTACTATCGAAGAATAATTTTCAAAATAGACGGGGTTAACTGTTCAATGCCACCTTCAGTCGGAAAACAAAATCACTCCAGCTTCAGTAATTGAGCTCTAGTATGCAACATTTTTAAAGCTTGATGAAACACTAGTGTAAAGTTGTCTCTATTTCTTACCAGCTAGGTCTTTGGCTTCATTGAAATTGTCAAATCCAGACTAAAGCCTGATACAGACTGGTTGAATTTAATGTTTAAACCCTGATTGAAAAGGAAGATTAACTAAAATTGGTTCATGTTGGTTTTTAACCTAGATTGGATTATTTCTGTAGTACAGGACTCGGGGTCAAAAGACTATTTGCCAAGACACTGTACCAGCCATCTCATTTCACAGTTCAGGAACAAAGGCTATATTTTTGCAAAAAATAAATGCTGCAGCTTGACTATCTTATTGACTGTAGGTGCAAAATTCATTTCTTATGATTTATATTCTTCTTATCCAGTTTAAAATATTGAACGTGCCAATGAACTCACAGCTTGCTGCAAATCACTGGAATCAGCAGCAGGCGGAACAGGAAGAAAGAATGCGTATGAAGAAGTTGACACTTGATATTAATGAACGGCAGGAACAGGAAGACTACCAGGGTAAGAAAAAAACTTGCAATAATTGCGGGGTGTTATAATTAAACTAGAATAGCAACTTGAGCAATTTTTCTGTAAAAAGGAGAATGTGCAAACTCCACACAGGCAGTGACCCAAGCCAGGAATCGAACCCGGGTCCTTGGCGCTGAGAGGCAGCAGTGCTAACCATTGTGCCACCCCACTGTCTGCATGAGTTTCCTCCGGGTGCTCCAGTTTCCTCCCACAGTCCAAAGAGTGTGCGGGTTAGGTGGATTGGCCATGCTAAATTGCCCCTTAGTGTCAGGGGGACTAGCCAGGGTAAATGCATGGGATTAAAGGGTTGTGGGGATAGGACCTGGGTGTGATTGTGGTTGGTGCAGACTCGATGGGCCAAATGGTCTCCTTCTGCACTGCAGGATTCTATGAATTAAATTTGTTTTGTTTAGATCCCTATAAATTTATTGATGCATCCATTCTGCATTCCCTGTACTGTCTGTTGACCTGAGACCTGGATCTGCACTAATCTATTTCTAATCTATGTAGAAGAAATCTAGTAACTTCACAAGTATCATGTGAAGGACCCTGATGCCTTCTTGGCTTCATGTGTTTGAGCTAATATAACCCAACCAGTGGGAAACTGGCAGTCAGATTGGCCAGCTGTTTGCATGCTACCCCTTATTGCTTTGCATTAAACTCCCACGAGACTGCTTAGATGGTGATTGTCTAGGAATTAGGAATATGCGAGAGGTTACTGTATTCTAGCCTTGTAATACTTGGCTAGCCATTCAATTTTGAATTCCAACTCTAGTCGAGGCGCAGTGACCTTTCAAAGAAAAAAACTTGGCTGAGCTGAGAGACTGCTATGCTTCACTGCAAGACGATGGTGACGTCTAATCATTAATAACTTTACAGGTCTCAAATGTGAGCCTCGATTGTGTCAGAACTGCAGCTGGAGACTGTCAGCATAGGCAGACGATGCTGCTAAGAATCTGGGGGACGACTAATTCAAAATATTTTCTCCAAGTTAAATGATTTTGACATGCGCCTTGTATAGTCGCACAGGCTTGGAATGCAGATTTTTATCAAACTGCGCTGTTTCCAGCAGTCAGGCAGCACTGGGTACACATTTGAACTGGATTGAAGTCGTGCTCCATTGTTTGAAATGGATGTGGAACGCACAGAAACGCTTCCTGCAGCTGATGCCACCGGCGAGGCCTCGCAAAATGGGAAACCTTACTCCATATCGTAAATTAAACAGAAGCCAGTGAAGTCCCATTAAAATGGGGAGACTTTTGCACAAAATGTGCTTTCCTTTGTCTTTTTTTCCTCAACCATATTGGAGCAGTTAGGCTAACGCATTTAAAGTTGGAGTGCAAGATTTGTTGAAAGAACCAGTATGTTTCCGATTCTCTAAATAACTTTTTTGTTAAAATTTCGAATTTGAGTTCCTCTTTTTTTGATGGTGCTGTGTTTGCCATGTGGTTAATATGATCAATTTCTATTCTTAATAGCTCTTAATAGAATGTGGCAACGTGGCATTTAATGTAATTCTTTTTATAATCTGAAAATAGATGTAATATTTGAAGCAGCAATGTTTTTGAAAAATGTTAGGAAATATTAGCAGTGACATTTTTGTATAGACATTCATCTGTGGTATACAATGAACTGTATATATCCAAACTGGTGAGCTCAGATTACCTTTTTCATTCATTCCTGGGCTGTGAGCATTGATGCAAAGGCTAACATTTATTGCTCAACCCTGATTGCCCTTGAGAATGTGATGGTTAGCCACCTTCTTGAGCTGCTGCGGTCGGGTGGTGTGGCTGTTGTTAGGGAGGGCATTCCAAGTTTTGACCCAGTGATTGTGAAGAAATGGATATAGTTCAATGTCAGGATGGTGTATGACTTGGAAGGGAACCTGCAGTCAGCGGTGAATCCATGCATCTGCTACCCCTATCCTTCTAGGTGAGAGAGGTCAAAGGTTTGGAAGGTGCTGTCAATGGAGCCTTGGTGAGTTGCTGCGGTGTGTCTTGTAAACTGTATATATTGTGCGCTGGTGATGGAGGAAGTGAATATTTACGGTGGTGGATGGCGTGCTGATTAAATAGGTTGCTTGGTCTTGGGTGGTGTCAAATTTTTTTTGAGTGTTCCACTTTAATAGATTTAGAGAATACATTAAAGAAAGTTGTGCAATATTGGTCTGAGGAATCGGATGATCTCCTATGGGACTGCTTCGAGTTAATAGATTGGTCAATATTTAAAAACTCAGCAACCAATCTGAACGAGTACGCCACTGCAGTAACTAACTTCATTAGTAAGTGTGTAGAAGACTGTGTGCCAAAGAAGCAAATCCCTGTGTTCCCCAACCAGAAACCATGAATGAACAGGGATATCCACTGCGTCCTGAAGTCCAAGTCTGAGATGTTCACGTCAGGCGACTCTGACCTATACAATAAATCCAGATATGATCGATGAAGATCCATCAGAAATGCCAAAAGATAGTACCGGCTCGAGTCCCAGGTTAGCCATACGGACTCCCACTGACTATGGCAAGGTCTGCAAGACATAACAGGCGACAAGATGAAGGCATGTAAAATTGCCGGCACCAATGCACCCCTGCCCAATGAACTCATTGCATTCTGTGCGCGTTTTGAGCAAGAGGCCAGCGAGAGCACTCCCTCCACCCCGGAAGCCTTGGATGAACCTGTATCTGAAGTCACAGTCGCAGATGTCAGAGCAGCCACCTTGAAAGTCAACCCACGGAAAGTGACTGGCCCAGATGAGGTACCCGGATAAATACTCAGGCCCTGTGTGGACCAGCTGGCGGAGGTATTCACAGACATCTTTAACCTCTCAGTACACCAATCAGAAGTCCCTATCTGCTTCAAAAAGATGACCATCATCCCAGTACCAAAGAAAAGTCAAGCAGAGTGCCTTAATGACATCGTCCAGTGGCTCTGACATCCATCATTATGAAATGCTTCAAAAGGCTAGTCATGGCAGAAATCAACTCCAGTCTCCCAGACTGTCTGGATCCACTACAGTTCGCCTATCACCACAACAGGTCCACAGCAGATGCCATCTTCCTGGCCCTGCACTCAATCCTGGAACACCTAGATAGCAAAGACACCAATGTCAGACTCCTATTTATTCACTTCAGCTCAGCCTTCAACACCATTATTCCTATGAAACTCATCTCCAAACTCAGTGGCCGTGGCTTGGCTCCTCCCTCTGTGACTGGATCCTGAACTTCCTAACCCACAGACCACAATCAGCAAGGATAGACAACAACACCTCCTCCACGATCATGCTCAACACCGGTGCCCCACAAGGCTGTGTCCTCAGCCCCTTACTATACTCCTTATACATCTGTGACTGTGCGGCCAAATTTCTCTCCAGTTCGATTTTTCTAGTTTGCTGACAACACCACCGTAGTGGGTCAGATCTCGAACAATGATGAGACAGAGTACAAGAAAGAGATAGAAAATCTGGTGAACTGATGTGATAGCAATAATCTTTCCCTCAATGTTAACAAAAGAAGGAAATAGTCATTGACTTCAGGAAACATCGTGGAGGACATGCCCCTGTCTACATCAACGGGGGTGAAGTGGAAATGGTCGAAAGCTTCATGTTTCTAGGTGTCCAGATGACCAACAAGCTGTCCTGGTCCCTCCATGCTGACACTATAGTTAAGAAAGCCCACCAACGCCTCTGCTTTCTCAGGAGGATAAAGAAGTTTGGTATGTCCGCTACAACTCTCACCAACTTTTATAGATGCACCATAGAAAGCATTCTTTCTGATTATATCACAGCTTGGTATGGCTTCTGGTCTGTCAAGACTACAAAAAACTACAAAGGGTCATGAACGAAGCCCAGTCCATCACGCAAACCAGCCTCCCATCCATTAACTCTGTCTACAATTCCCGCTGGCTTGGAAAAGCAGCCAGCATAGTCAAGGACCCCATGCACCCCGGATACGTTCACTTCCACCTTCTTCCGTCGGGAAAAAGCCACCAAAGTCCGAGGTCGCGTGCAATTCAAGAACAGCTTCTTCCCTGCTGTCATCAGACTTTTGAATGGATCTACCTCGTATCAGTTGATCTTTCTCTACACCCTAGCTATGACTGTAACACTACGTTCTGCATTCTCTCCTTTCCTTCTCTATGTATGGTATGCTTTGTCTAGCGCACAAGAAACAATACTTTTCACTGTATACTAATACATGTGAATAATAAATCAAATTAAATCAAAAGCCAAGTGGAAAGTATTTAATCACACTCCTGATTTGTGCCTTGTAGATGGTGTGCAGGCTTTGGGGAGTCAGGAGGTGAGATACTCGCCACAGAATTTTAAGTTTCTGGTCAATGGTAACCCACAGGATGTTGATAATGGGGTAATTCAGTGATCGTAATGCCATTGAATACTGAGGGGAAATAGTTAGATTCTCTCTTGTTGAGATGGTGATTGCCATTTATTGACCCATGTTTGAATGTTGTCCTGGTCTTTCTGCACATGGGCATGGAGTTCTTTGGTATTTGACGTGTTGCGAATCATACTGAAAACTAATCATGAGTGAGCACCCTACGTTTGAGCTTGTGTTGGAGGAAAAGTCATCATGAAAAAGCTGAAGATAGTTGGGCCTAGGCCACAACTCGAAGGAACTCCTGCAAAAATATCCTGAGGTGGAGATGATTGGCTTCCAAGAACCCCAGCTCTCTTTTTTTCCATCATTTCCATTATAGTATGAGATGATTGAAATGCTAAATTGAATTTTTAAAAATTCAATTTAATAAGCCAGACGTAGTGATTCTTGAAGTTAGTCATTTTGGCTGCATTGCTGCCTTGTCCTCTCTCCCACCCCTCATACTGTTGAAACTTGCACATGTGTGATGGACAATGAGGATTCAAATGGCTTCAGGTTAAAAAGGAACAACAATATGTGTTTATCTCTGCCCTCGCCTAAAGGTAAGTGACAACAGAAAAATTTCTGTATTTACTTATGGATATTTACCTTTCTATTCTGATTGGAGGTGAGTTTTTTTTATATTCCATAAGATCATGGATGAACTCATTCTGGTTTTGACTCCAATTTCATGCCTGTCTCCCATTATCTTTGACTCCCTTGTGGATCAGAATTCTGTCTAACAAGCACTCATTTACTTGCTCTAAGTGGCCATTCTCATTATGCAAGTTACTTGACATTACAAAGTGGAAATCACATCCCAGCTACATACTTGCTACTCACCCAATGTCAATTGTATACTTTCCAGTAGGAACCATTGCTTGGTATGATAGTAAGCAGTGACCTCATCCACTAGTCCCGTGGGGAGCTTGAGAATTTTCTTTTTGTTTGTGGCTACCCTATACTCTTGACAAAGAAAAGGCCATTCTTCACTTTAATTAGCAATAGGTTTAGGGTCCACCAGGGTCACTAGCTCTTGACTGCATTACAGCCTTGATCCAAACAGGGACCAAAGATTGAACCGGTGAGGTGAGAATGACTGCTCTTGACATTAGGGCAGCGTTTGACCAGGTAAGGTATCAAGGAACCCTAGCAAAACTAGATTCAATAGGAATCAAGTGGGGAAACTTTCTCCTATTTGGAGTCATACCTAGCACAAAGGAAGATGGTTGTGGTTATTGAAGGTAAATTATCTCAGTTGTAGGACATTGCTGCCAGAGTTCCTCAGGGTAGTGCCCTAGGCCCAACCGTCTTCAGCTGCTTCATCAATGACCTTCCTTGCATCATAAGGTCAGAAGTGGGAATGTTCGCTGATGACTGCACAATGCTCAGCACCATTTACAACTCCTCCGATACCATAGCAGCCCATGTTCAGATGTGGGAAGGCTTGGACAAGATCCAGTCTTGGGGCTGAGGAAGTGACAAGTAAAATTCATGCCACATAAATGCCAGCAATGACGTGTCCAAGAAAAGAGAATCTAACCATCACACTGAATCCCTTACTAACATCCTGGCGATTATCATTGACCAGAAACAGATCTGGACTAGCCTTATAGATACTGTGACTACAAGAACAGGTCAGAGGTTAGGAAAGACAATGGCCGAGTGGTATTATCGCTGGGCTATTAATCCAGAAACTCCGCTAATATTCTGGGGACCCAAGTTCGAATCCCACCACGGCAGATGGTGGAATTTGAATTCAATAAAAAATATCTGGAATTAAGAATCTACTGATGACCATGTCGATTGTCAGAAAAACCCATCTGGTTCATTAATGTCCTTTAGGGGAGGAAATCTGCCGTCCTTACCCGGTCTGGCCTACATGTGACTCCAGAGCCACAGCAATGTGGTTGACTCTCAACTGCCCTCTGGCAACTAGGGATAGGCATTAAATACTGGCCAGACAGCAACACCCATGTCCCATGAATGAATAAAACAAAATCCTGCAGAGTGTAACTCACCTCTTGACTCCTCAAAGTCAGGAGTGTGATGGAATACTCTCCACTTGCCTGGTTGAGTGCATCTCCAACAACACACAAGATGCTTGACACTATCCAGAACAAAGCAACCCACTTGATTGGTGCCCATCCACGAATATTCACTCCCCCCACTAACATTCACTCCCTTCACCACTGATGCACAGTAGCAGCAGTGTGTAGTGCCTACAAGATGCACTACAGGAACCCACCAAGCCTCCTTTTGCAGCACCTTCCAAACCCATGACCAATGCCATCTAGAATGACGAGGGCAGCAGATGTATACGAACACCACCACCCGGAAGTTCCCCTCCAAGCCACTCTCAGCCCTGACTTGGAAATACGTTGCAGCTCCTTTACTGCTGCTGCTTCCAAATCCTGGAACTCCCTCCCTTTAGCACTGTGGGTGTCCTACACCACGTCAACTGCAGCAGTTCAAGAAGGCAACCACCACCTTTTCAAGACTAATTAGGGATGGGCAATAAATGCCGACCTTGCCAGCAATGAATGAATAAAAAACAGGTTTGATGTCTGTTGATAATTCTGGAGAGTGACTACAATATTCTTGCAGCGTAGAGAAGGTCAAAACCAATGGCTGGACCTTGAGGTGAATGGTTCACTCACTTAAAAAAAAATGTGATTTCAATCTTACTTTCACGCAAAAGCAAGTATTTAATTTTGGAACAGCAGAGGTGTCAATCCCTCAAGTTACTCGAACAATTCTTTCCAGCCAATCTTCCAGGCTCAAACAGATTTGGAACAGGTCATTGTAGGTGTGAAGTCTGCATCTGAAACCAACAAAGCTGTTGTCAAGCGAGTCAGTTTTGGCTGCATTGCTGCTTCTTCCTGTCTCTCCAACGGACTCCTCACATTGTTATGGCTTACACGTGAGCGATGGATAATGCGTAATGACACCATCGCCCATTGAGCATTCAAATGGCTTCAGGAGGTGAAAAAGGATGAACAATGTATGTGTCTCACTGCCCTAGCCTAAAGGCAAGTGACGACAGGGAAATTCTTGTATTTACATTACGCATATTTACCTTTCCATCCTGATTGGGAGTGAGTTTTTTAATTTGAGGTTGATCACATCATTTGAAGTTGATCATATCAGAGTAACTAGGGAGAGAGTAGGACCTCTTAAGGATCAACAAGGTCACCTATGTGTGGATCCACAAAAGATGGGTGAGATCCTAAATGAATATTTCTCACCTGTATTCACTGTTGAGAAAAGCATGGATGTTAGGGAACTTGGGGAAATAAATAGTGATGTCTTGAGAAGTGTACATATTACAGAGAAAGAGGTGCTGGAAGTCTTAAAGCGCATCAAGGTAGATAAATCCCCGGGACCTGATGAAGTGTATCCCAGGACACTGTGGGAAGCTAGGGCCCCCTAACAGAGATATTTGAATCATCTTTAAAAAATCCAACAAGTTTATTTGGTAGCACAAGCTTTCGGAGTGCTGCCCCTTTATCAGGTGAGTGATGAGTGACTCACCTGATGAAGGGGCAACGCTCCGAAAGCTTGTGCTACCAAATAAACCTGTTGGACTTTAACCTGGTGTTGTGAGACTACTTACTCTGCCTACCCCAGTCCAACCCCGGCAACTCCACATCATGGCTCCTTCATCAGGTGAGTGCCTGAAGATTGGAGGGTGGCAAATGTTGTGCCTCTGTTTAAGAAGGGCTGCAGGGAAAAGCCTGGGAACTATAGGTCGGTGAGCCTCACATCTGTAGTGGGTAAGTTGTTAGAAGGTATTTTGAGAGAGAGGTGGCTTTAGAGACGCAAACACTGATTAAGGACAGTCAGCATGGTTTTGTGAGTGGCAAATCATGTCTCTCAAATTTGATTTGAGTTTTTTGAAGGGGTAACCAAGAAGGTAGATGAGGGCAGTGCAACTGATGTTGTCTACATGGACTTTAGCAAGGCCTTTGACGAGGTACCACATGGTAGGTTGTTGCATAAGGTTAAATCTCACGGGATCCAGGGTGAGGTAGCCAAATGGATACAAAATTGGCTTGATGACAAAAGCCAGAAGGTGGTTGTAAAGGGTTGTTTTTCAAACTGGAGGCCTGTGACCAGTGGTGTGCCTCAGTGATCGGTGCTGGATCCACTGTTATTTGTCATTTATATTAATGATTTCGATGAGAATTTAGTAGGCATGGTTAGTAAGTTTGCAGATGACAACAAGATTGGTGGCATATTGGACATTGAAGAAGATTATCTAGGATTGCAATGTTGCAACAGGATCTTGATCAATTGGACCATTGGGCTGACGAATGGCAGATGGTGTTTAATTTAGATAAATGCAAAGTAATGCATTTTGGTCGATCGAACTAGGGCAGGACTTACTCAGTTAATGGTAGGGCGTTGGGGAGAGTTATAGAACGAAGAGATCTAGGGGTACAGGTTCATAGCTCCTTGAAAGTGGAGTCACAGGTGGACAGAGTGGTGAAGAAGGCATTCGGCATGCTTGGTTTCATCGGTCAGAACATTGAATACAGGAGTTGGGATGTCTTGTTGAAGTTGTACAAGACATTGGTAAGGCCACACTTGGAATACTATGTACAATTCTGGTCACCCTATTATTGAAAGGATATTATTAAACTAGAAAGAGTGCAGAAAAGATGTACGAGGATGCTACCAGGACTTGATGGTTTGAGTTATAAGGAAAGGCTGGATAGACTGGGACTTTTTTCTCTGGAGTGTAGAAGCTGAGGGGTGATCTTATAGAGGTCTATAAAATAATGAGGGGCATAGACAAGGTAGATAGTCAATATCTTTTCCCAAAGGTAGGGGAGTCTAAAACTAGAGGGCATAGGTTTAAGGTGAGAGGGGAGAGATACAAAAGTGTCCGGAGGGGCAGTTTTTTCACACAGAGGATGGTGAGTGTCTGGAACAAGCTGCCAGAGGTATTAGTAGAGGCGGGTACAATTTTGTCTTTTAAAAAGCGTTTAGACAGTTACATGGGTAAGATGGGTATAGAGGGATATGGGCCAAACATGGGCAATTGGGAATAGATTAGGGGTTTAAAAAAAGGGGCAGCATGGACAAATTGGGCCGAAGGGTCTGTTTCCATGCTGTAAACCTCTATGACGCTATTTGCAGTTAAACATAGAGCCACATCATGCTTCACCTGATATACTGAATGCCCCCCATATTTCACCCCACTCTAGGTGTTGTTGGCTCATGGTTGCACGGTTCCATTATTCATTGTTTGCAGTTACTACAGGTTGAACAAGTGAGACTCGTTCTGATTGAAGAAGGGTTTACTCAACCTGCTCCATCACAGTAAAACTTTCAATTTACAGAGTTGATAGCGTAGTCTCAAACTCAAATATGGGTAAAATCATATCAGTTGCATAAGAATGTAGCAACTTGGGAAAGGTGCCAGAATCTGATACCTCTTTTGCCTCAAGGCAGACACTGAACCAAAATGAGCACACCTCAAGGAGAGTAGGTGAGAGAGAAAACTGAAGGGGAAAAAAGAATGAAAAAGAACCAAGAACAGTACAGGAACAGGCCCTTTGGCCCACCAAGCCTGCACCAACACAGGACGCCTTTCTGAACGAAAGGCCTTTTGTCTCTATGTGGTTCATATCCCTCTATTCCCTGCCTATTCATGTATCTGCCAAGATGCCTCTGAAACATTGCTATTGTATCTGCTTCTACTACCTCCTCTGGCAGTCCACCCTCTGTGTAAAAAAACTTGCCCCTTTTTACCTGAAACCTATGTCCCCTAACATCAGTTTAAAGTCCAAAAGATTTATTTGGTATCACGAGCTTTTGGAGCACTGCTCCTTCATCAGGTGATCTCCACATCATATGTCCCCTAGTAATTAACATTTCTACCCTGGGAAAAAGACTTGACTATCCATTCTATCCATGCCTTTCATAATTTTGTAAACTTCTATCAAGTCACCCCTTAGCCACCGATGTTCAAGTGAAAATTAACCAAGTTTGTCCAACCTCTCCTCGTAGCTAATACCCTCCAAACTAGGCAACATCCTGGTAAACCTTTTCTGTACCCACACCAAAACCTTCACATCCTTCTGGTAGTGTGGCAACCAGAACTGTATGCAATATTCCAAATGCGGCCTAAAGCAAGCAAATTTGAGTGTTACATTTAAATAAGAATCAAAGAGTAAATTTTTAAAAATCAAGTATTGGAGTAAATAATGTGAATGTGTGGCCAACATTATTTACATGGGCAATGATACTCTTAGAAACATAGAAAAACTACCGCACAAACAGGCCCTTCCGCCCCTCAAGTTGTGCTGAACATATCCCTACCTTCTAGGCCTACCTATAACCCTCCATCCTATTAAGTCCCATGTACTCATCCAGGAGTCTCTTAAAAGTCCCTATTGAGTTTGCCTCCACCACCACTGACGGCAGCCGATTCCACTCGTCCACCACCCTCTGTGTGAAAAACTTCCCCCTAACATTTCCCCTGTACCTACCCCCCAGCACCTTAAACCTGTGTCCTCTCGTAGCAGCCATTTCCACCCTGGGAAAAAGCCTCTGAGAATCCACCCAATCTATGCCTCTCAACATCTTATATACCTCTATTAGGTCTCCTCTCATCCTACGTCACTCCAAGGAGAAATGACCGAGCTCCCTCAGCCTATCCTCATAAGGCATGCCACTCAATCCAGGCAACATCCTTGTTAATCTCCTCTGCACCCTTTCAATCATTTCCACATCCTTCCTGTAATGAGGCGACCAGAACTGAGCACAGTACTCCAAGTGGGGTCTGACGAGGGTCTTATATAGCTGCATCATTATCCACGGACTCCTAAACTCAATCCCTCGATTGATAAAGGCCAGCATATCATACGCCTTCTTAACCACCTCCTCCACCTGCGGGGCCGATTTTAGAGTCTTATGGACCCGGACCCCAAGGTCCTTCTGATCCTCTACTGCACTAAGAATCTTTCCCTTAATATTGTACTCCTTCATCCCATTTGACCTGCCAAAATGGACCACTACACATTTATCTGGGTTGAAGTCCATCTGCCACTTCTCCGCCCAGTCTTGCATCCTATCTATGTCCCTCTGTGACTTCTGACATCCCTCCAGACTATCCACAACCCTACCAACCTTCGTGTCGTCGGCAAACTTACCAACCCATCCCTCCACTTCCTCATCCAGGTCATTTATGAAAATGACAAACAGCAAGGGTCCCAGAACAGATCCCTGGGGCACACCACTGGTGACCGACCTCCATTTAGAAAAAGACCCATCTATACACACTCTCTGCCTCCTTTGGGCAAGCCAGTTCTGGATCCACAGGGTAGCAGCACCTTGGATCCCATGCCCTCTCACTTTTTCTTGAAGCCTTGCATGGGGGACCTTGCTAAAATCCATATAAACCACATCTGCGGCTTTTCCTTCGTCAATGTGTTTAGTCACATTTTTGAAGAACTCCACCAGGCTCGTATGGCACGATCTGCCTTTGACAAAGCCATGCTGAGTATTCTTGAACATACTAAACCTGTCTAAATGCTCATAAATCCTGTCCCTCAGGATCTTCTCCATCAGCTTACCAACCACTGAGGTTAGACTCATTGGTCGGTAATTTCCTGGGCTATCCTTATTCCCCTTCTTGAAAATAGGAACCACATCCGCAATCCTCCAATCTTCCGTTTGTCTAGTGAATTAACTGGAATCACTCCGTTGCAGTAATTTAAAACTTGTGCCTGGCAGCACAGAAGTTCAAATTGGAGGTGGAAGTGATTCAGCTCTGACGTCTTTGTGTCATTGAAATTCTTCTTTGTTGGAGTTGGTGGAGATGCAAGATCTTAAATAAGATCTCAACATATTTAAACAAGTTTTGGCAACAGATATAAAAAAACAGAGATACAGTTTAAGGATTTTATTGCATGTGACTACTTGTGAACATAGCATGTTACCCATCGTAACTTTAAGATAAATTCACGAAAGTAAAATACATATATATTAAATTAATTTGATACGTGCGTGCTTCCATTCCTCCTGCCAAACAACTCCCCATTCACTTCTGTTCCGCATTCCTGCTTAGTAATGTTGCAGTCATTCTTCAGTATTTGTTCAAAAAGTACAAACAGCCTTCACTGTTGTCTAGAGGGGTGGGGAGAATGAAGAGAATAGCACTGAAGAAATATGCAGCCTTGAACAACCAGTTTAGTCAGATGTCCTTTCGTCACTCTGCATTGTACCTCCTGGTTTCATACCACACCCTTAGTTCCTTTGTACCTTATAATTGCAGCATTCTGAATCTTCCAGACTCAAAATGTTGGCTGTATTCTCTCTCCACAGATGCTGTCGGGCCAGCTGAGATTTTCCAGCATTTTCTGTTTTTGCTTAACCTTGGTTCTATAGCAGGAGACATTACTACATTCAAATATCAACATTTGTAGTGTATTATTTCTCCTGCTGAAAGTTGAAAACTTTTTCCAGTTTGCAAAAGCCACAACTTGGATGTTGATTCACAGGTCACAGATCTCTTCCTCCTCCCCGCTCCCAACATTCCATTTCTCCTGCCTCAGCTTGGAATGGTCAGGCTGTTGCGAGCTGTTCCAGACCTCTGTCTTTTTTTTAAAGGCATTATATTCTCAGTACTCTGAAACTGGGATTAGCCCATGTTTACGTGTAAATGAACCACCCAAATTAGTAGAATGACAACACGGATCTCCATGGTGTTTATGGATTATTTCTCAGGGCTGTGTTCTATTTCTTGACATCTTTCCCCAAATTTATTTTTATGGAGCAGTACTCTTAGCCGCGAATTCAGAAGCTTCTGCTTTAGCAAGTCATTAAAAGGGTGCCTCCCGAAAAAGGAGTTGCTCGACCTCGACTGAGCTTGAACTCCTTTGTATTGGAGGAAAAGTTTGAAGTCACATTATTGTAGCTCATTTATTCAGCACATTGGTTAATGTAGGTTTGACAACAGCTTTGTTGGTTTCAGTTGCAGGCTTCACACCTACATCGATTTATTCCAAACCCGTTTGAGCCTGGAAAATTGGCTGGGAAAAAAATGCTCGAGTAACCTGAGGGGTTGACACCTGAGGTTCCAAAATTAAATATTTGCCTTTGCATAAACGCAAGATTAAAATCACATTTTTCTAACACTTTGCACCGCAAGAATAAAGTTTTAAAGTTTATTTATTAGTGTCACCAGTAGGCTTACATTAACACTGCAATGAAGTTACTGTGAAACTCCCCTAGTCGCCACACTCCGGTGCCTGTTCGGGTACACTGAGGGAGAATTTAGCATGGCCAATGCATCTAACCAGCACATCTTTGGACTGTGGGAGGAAACCGGAGGACACCCACACAGACATGGGGAGAATGTGCAAACTCCGCACAGACAGTGACCCAAGCAAGAAATCAAACCCAGGCCCCTGGCACTGTGAGGCAGCAGTGCTAACCACCGTGCCACCCACATTGTAGTCACTATTCACAATTATCAATAGATATTCCACCACATATTGCTAACTGAAGTATTACGAAGAATGGCTTTTTCTTTGTCGGGATAGGGAATGGCTACATACGGAAAGAAAATAATCAAGCTCCGCAGGGGACTAATGGATGAAGTCACTGCTTGTTATCATGTCAAGCAATGGAATGGATATGGGTGAGAACGAAGGATATAACTTGAATGTGTATTGATGAGTAATTTGCATGACGAAAGAGGCCTCAGAGCAAGGTAAATAAGAGCCACTTGTGCTTGATAGACAGATTTTTGATCTACAAGGGAGTCGAGGGTTATGGGGGAACAGGCAGGAAATCAGATTACGGCCAGAGTCAGATCAGCCATGATCTTATTGAGTGGCAGAGCTGGCTCAAGGGTCTACTGCTGCTCCTATTTCATATGTTATGTTCTTGTCTAATACTCCAACCAAAGTCTGGTCTGTGGGTAAAAACAAAATGAATGTTGCACATAACCGTTAATGCATTTTCTGTGATTCACCAACAATAATTTATTTGACCGTATGCTGAAAATCATTATTAACATAGAGCAGAATGATTTCTATGGTTGAAGGGTTAGGGCAAGAAGAACCTTTGTTTATGTAATGAGCATTTTGTTTTGTAACCACAACTTTCTTAGTCTCTTGTTTTCTGCTAAAAGTTAAGGTTGAAAGTGAAGCATTATAAAATGAGTGTAAAACATTGAGGTGAAATTTCCAGACTGATGATTTTAAATGACCTTTGCAGAGATGTTGCAGTCCCTGGCACAGCGTCCAGCTCCGGCAAACACCAATCGAGAGCGGCGACCACGGTATCAGCACCCTAAAGGAGCTCCAAATGCTGATCTTATCTTCAAGACAGGGGGGAGGTAAGGGTTTTACAACCCTCCAAGAACTCTCCGTTCCTCCCACTCTGGCCTCTTGTGCATCTCCCGCTCCCTTCACCCCATCGTTGGCTGCCATGCCTTCAGCTGTCTGGGCCCTACACTCTGGAATTTCCTTCCTAGACCTCTCCGTTTCCCTCTCTTCCTTTAAGATCCTCCTTAAAACCCAACTCTTTGACCAAGCTTTTGTTCACCCCTCCAAATATCTCCTTTGGCTGAACATCAATCTTTGCCTGATAATACATCTGTGAAGGGCTTTGGGACATTTTAATGTGTTAAAGGCGCTATAAAAATGCAAGTTGTTGTTGTTGGATATCACTATATTAAAATGCGCATGCTACTCAATAGGTTATTTGGCGTATTTTCAACCTTGCATGGCGGGGGGGGGGGGGGGGGGAGACCTTTTTTTCTTGGATGAATGATTTTTTTAATTATTGGGGAGGTGCCACAAGAGAGTATTGAACCAGCCAGACCGGTTCGCTGAAAAGAGCAGAGAGACTATATTCATAGTCCTTGATAAAATTGCACTTCAAGTCACCATTATGATTTGTGCAAGTGCAGTCTAAATGTCGCTCCAGTTTTCCTTCTCTCTGCAGGCAAATACTTCTTATTTATTTGCATTTCTACCTGCAACAGAAACAATATGGAACTGGGTTTGTCAAGTTGTAGTTTGTCCATAGAGAACCAGCAATCCATGATTTGAGCTTTTTAAATCTCACTCCCATTCACAAGAAGTGCACGGCAAAGAACGAGGCAAAGAAAAATTGGCATTTTTTTAAAAGTGCCGCCTTTCTTATTATGGTTATTTTGCCTCATTTTACACTGTTGTGCAGTGGCAATGGAAAGTATAAGATTATTGTAAAATAGGATGCTCTTCATTGTTTGGTCATTGCAAATGCAAATGTCACAAAAGAAGTGGCTTGGAACTTCAGGCCATGTACTCTCCTCTGCTTACACATTTTTTAGTGCACTTGTCTCATTGGTTAAAGAGTAACATATGCCTATGTTTTAATTAAGGATTATGTTTGTGAAGTTTACTCCAGGGTTCATTCTATTTTCTGTTTGAGGTATTTTCAATCCTACTTGATCTCTCGTGGGGGTGCAGTGATGCCAGGGTGCTCATGTTCATTTTGCTGCCACATTACACTTCAGTTGTACAAAAAAAAGGTTGTGTCTAAATTCCAAACTTTCTCATTTGGTGGAGGAATGGGAGGGGGAGAGAGAGGTGAATGGAACAGGTGATGGGAACTGAACTCTCCTCATCCACAATGGTCTCATGCTTTGAGATTGCCATGGTTGGAAAAGGGAAGACGTTTCAGAGGCATATTAGAAATTTTGAAAGTTGTGAAGAGAGTCTGCAAGGTTGAGCCAGATAACCTGTTACATTAGCACCGACTGAAAAATTAAACAATATAATTTACAAAATTATGGTACAGGAACCCGGGTAGACCTGTTTCACAGGAAATGTAATAAATGAGTTACCAGTTTTCATTGATGACCATTAGTGAATAGGACAAAACGGTCTCAAGAGATGCTTCTTCATGTGTTCAGAGACTATATAGTATAATCACTTGGGCAAGATAGTGGAAGGCATTCGGCATTGAGGAGCATGTTCCAGCATGTGGGGAGAAGAAAATCGAGGGGAAGGAAATTGGGATTTCAAAGATGGGGAGCAATTATTTTGATGATAGCGTGCATTCTTTTATTAAAACATTGTACGGTGTAGTTTGGAGTGTTGATTTATGCTTGTAGTTTTGCACACAAATGTAGTTTAATTAGGGGAAGCAGAAATATTGGAGAATGTGTGTGCCACATTGCTCTTTCTCACTAGTGAGCAATCAGCTACAGAGTAGTCTTGCCAAAGATTATATTGCAGGCTATTTGTCCAATATTTCAGGGGAAAATGTGATATAACAGAGGGTAGAAAGACTTCTAAAATGTTGGGTGGGTGGGCGGTTGTGGCAGAGGTGGGGGGATGGTGGCTCTAATGTGGTGAACAAGGGTCATATGGTTTCAACGTATTTATTTCAGGAAATAGTGTACAGCTGAATTGTATGGAAGAGTGCTTTAGAAGATGATTATTCTAGTGAAGAGTTTGCATTGTCTCTTGTGAGAACAAAATGACTCCTGTTGATAAAAATAATGGGGAATACAGACCATAGTTTGCAGGCAAAGGTCATGCAAGTGAAAGCATATGACAGTATTTGATTCACTGTATTAAATAATCCTAATTATTAATTAAATCATGTATTTTAAAAAATAAAAATGACTTGCACTTTGTACTATTATTGTTTCAAGTTGTGTTGCATTGTCCCTCCAAATCTAATTTTCACTAACCTGGATCAGAACATTAGCCTAACTTAATGGAAAAATAGTCTGTTAAGCAGTGGCCATTATGAAAATATCAGAGTTGTGCCTAAAGGATTGGACAATAACAAATGTTATATATGTGTTTTTTTTAAAGTAGAGAAGAGGATAAGATATAAAATTATATGCTCCTTATTTTTGGCTTAGTTATAGATGAGTTTCTAGAATACATAGAACAGGGTGAAATTAGTGAATGGTTAGATAGTCATGACAATCGGAAACATTTGCCATTGATTTGTGTAAGGGAAGTTGCATTTGATAAATTTGAAGAATCATTTAGATAAATGCAACGCGGATTTTTTATAAGAATTTTTATAAGAATTTTCAAAAGACATTTGACAAGGTTTCGTTAATGAGATTTGTCAAATTAAATACATGTTCAAGGGAATGTAACTGAAATGATAACGATGATTCAAGAACAGGATATCGGTAGTGGGATGTCGCAGAGATCTACTTGGAAGCTTTCCATGTATCTAAATTGTTTGAACTTGGACATGAGTAATGAAACTGAAGTATTGAATTGGGACGCTTGACAAAATGAAGAAGAATAGAAGAATATAATGAAGTTCTGCTATATTTATAGAGGCATTGAAAATAAAAGCAAGAAGTGATGGTGAACCTATGCAAGACATTGATTAGGCCACAGTGTAGGTATTGAATGCTGCTCTGGGCAGCAAATGGGGCTTTAGAATAATGGGAAGATTACATCAAAATTCACCAGAATGGTAAACAGGAGTAAAAGGTTATGCTTGTGAAGATAGGTTGAAAATTAGAACAGACGCGTTTATGTGGGAATCTGTTAGACACGTTAAAAACCGAAAAGATTTTAAGAGGTTAAATAAAACAGCATCGTTCTATCAGACATTGAATCGGTAACAAAGGGGCAGATACTCAGGCTTAGTAGAAGAAAAGGAATGTAATCAATGCACATTTACCTTTTGTTCTGGGATTAGTACCGGAGATGATCTTTTAGTGCCTGATTATCTTCGCATTTTCTAAATTTGGTTTGTAGGTTGATAACTGAACCTGAAACATTGAATGCGGATTTACTCAGGATGTACAAGTCCAAAATAAACTCCAGCAAATTTCCCCGGTTTTTCTGCTCTTTCTTTCCTTTTGATAATGGCACAAAACATTCGGTTTCAGTTGGTTGCTACACAGAATGGGTGCTTTTCTCGAACGTTGGGGGTTTGTGGTGAGCAGACGGGAGACTTGAGTTGTCACATTTGCCTGTTTGCTATGTTTCTACTGAAATAGTGTCGGGGAGTTGGCCCACAATGTGCACATGCAGTAAGAATGAGTTTCAATTGTAACAAAATCTAAAGCAACTGCTATAGCATTTTCTTTGTTTTATCAGAAATTATTTTCAGAGGGTTTGCTTCCATGAAGAAAATTAGGTTTAAATTAAGAGTTTAAAAATTATAGAACCATAGAAACTTACGACACAGAGGAAACTATTCAGCCTATCATGCCTATATTGGCAAAAAATATCCATCCAGTTTAATCTCATTGGTAGAAATCTGCAGCAGAAATTGCAGAAAGTGTCTTCACTCTTTACTGCTGTTTTACCATTCTGTTGGGTGCAAATCCAAACTACTAACATGTATTTCATAAAAAAGAAGTTTTCACTAGGCATGCTGAGTACGTCCACTGTTTTCTGCTTATAGGTCCGTTGACATGGGTGGTGCTCTGATCACCCCAAAGGGTAAACTCTTCTGGCTGGTGCAGAGATAAGTGCTGCTTTCGTAAATGCGAAATCAGCTAGTTTGTGCAGTCCTTGCATCCAAATTACCACCAGTTTCACTTGTTTTTAACTTAAAAGCAAAGGATTATATACATCTTACAAAATGCACTTGTAACCTTTATTCGGATTATATCTGAATTTAAAAGCTGTTGCATTGATAAGTATACAAAAGAGCTTATTAACATAGCCATTTGGCTTCCTTTCCAAAATATAAGCTAGCCAGCTTTTTAAAATTAAGCCATCAGTCATGGACAGAAAATTATTTTGTTCAAGATGCTCACAGAGGTTTGTGGATATAATTTGTGTAGTATTTTTATTTCAGATTTTTTCTGTGAATTGCTTCAAAATTCAATCTGACAGTGCAACCTATAAAATAGAAATATAATACCAACAAAATATTTTGAATATGAGAAATTGCGTCTTTCTACTTTTTTTATTGGTCGGGGAGAAATATGTGTCATCAATACAATTGATGTCACTTTTTTAACTGTAGGCAGCGGGATATTGAAACAGGACAAGAAGGGATTTTTTTTTCCTCCTGTCATTGTCACCCAAGTTCTTTCTTCAGCATGAGATTCAGCCTTGCAAATAAGTCATAGACTATTTGAACTCTAAATTAAACTTTATCAACTTCAAACCTGGTTCCATTAATAAATTACCATCCAAATGTTTTGATTGATATGCACAAAATTGAACATTGCAAAAAGACGTGAAAATTTGTAAAAAGCTTTTATTTTGTATGTACAGATTGCAATATAAAGGCAGGAAATGTTCTTTCTCACCTCTCTTACCTGTCTTCCATAAAAATAATTAGCTGTCTTATTTTATATTTGTACATGCTTGTATCAGTACTTTCCTGGACAGAGTTTCTAAAAGCAGTTCTTCTTTGTTGCTGTTGAAAACAATATAAATCTTTGAAATTTAGGGGATGCTAAAGGATAAAATGAGAAAATGAAAGCATGCAGACAGTATGTCTGCGTCTATTGAACTGATCTTTGAACATTATTTTGTGTCAAATTTAAGTCCAGTTATTAAGAAAGGCAATTGCTGCAATAAATGGCACAGTATCTGTTTTATCATATTCCTGTTTTAAACCTGAATAGTCAAGGGTTGGCTTATATTGGTTGCTGAAATGGAACTTTATATAGTTTCCTTTCACAATAATGCATGCATTATGCCAGTACCCGGATCCAAATATTTTAGGAAATGTGTGACATCAGGACTGACTTTAATGTCCTAAAATTCAGAAGAAAGTGTGCTGCATGTCCAGCTTAGAAACTCTCGTGATGGATTTTGCAGGAGGTAATTTTTTAAAAATCCAATAAGCCAGTTGACAAACCATTCTTTCAATAAGATGCATCCAATCTGTGTGATAAAATGGGGATCTAGTTGATTTATGATGCTGAAATTCTACCCAGATTGTAGTCATCGCTTGCATTGTGGTAGCTGTAAATGGTGCCAGCAATGGCGAGAAGCATGATATCTATGCATTCTGTTTTTTCAAAAAAAAATAATTCACATGACAATCTTCAAAATCCAGCTAAAGGCATGGGGAAATATTCAATAGTTATGAATAAAATCTTGATTGGATTTGCGCTGCTTGTTAGAATTTGTTTTCTTTCTTGTGGCACAGTGGTTAGCACTGCTGCCTCACAGCGCCAGGGACCCGGGTTCAATTCCGGCCTCAGGTTACTGTCTATGTGGAGTTTGCGCATTTTCTCCATATCTGCATGTGTTTCCTCCGGGTGCTCCGGTTTCTTCCCGCAGTCCAAACATGTGCAGGCCAGGTTGATTGGCCATGCTAAATTAACCCTAGTGTAAGGGGGATTAGTAGGGTAAATATGAGGGGTTACGGGAATAGGGCATGGGTGGGATTGTGGTCAGTGCAGACTCGATGGGCCGAATGGCCTCCTCCTGCACTGTAGGGACTCTATGATTCTATCCCCTTTCAAAAACTAAAGGTATTTTTAATGACTGCGCACATCGACGATGTAAGGAGTTGGCTTTTAATCTTGGTGCTCATTAATTAGGTTTTTTTGAAAAAAGGATCTGCTGCGGGTGGTGTTTCTTCAATAAATCAGCTTTTCATACAGCTTCATGCTAAATTTAATTCAGTTATTTTAACAAGTTAACAAATCCTCTGATGAAGATAGAAGCAAAACACTGCGGATGCTAGAAATCTGAAGAGAAAACAAAATGCTGGAAAGACTCAGCAAGTCTGGTAGCATCTGTGGAGAGAGGAACTGAGTTAACGTTTCAAGTCCGTGTGACTCATCTTGAGAGCTCCTGTTTGATTCAAATCCTGATGTTGTCCACCTCCCACAATTGAACAACAGTTCATCTTGGTCTGCATGGCTAATGGATAGCAAAATGAATGTCAACACTATCAGCTGTCATGATGAACATTGTTGGACCAGCCACCGGTTAGATATTATACTTCAAGTTCAATTACAAGGAGATGCTTATTCGAGAGATAAACAATGGCCTTCTTCATAGAATCCCCATTGGGCTGTATTATTTTATTCAATAACCATCACTTGCGGCATTGCTTTGCAGAGATAAGAAACTGCGTATTTCAGGAAGCTTTATTGATAAATATGGTCAAGTGATGATAGCCAGGATCAGCTGCGTGTGCAGGTTAGAGTTCTTCTTTTGTATGTATCCCAACTAATGTCTTGGACGGGGTGGCACAGTGGTTCGCACTGCTGCCTCACAGCGCCAGGGACCTGGGTTTGATTTCAAGCTTGGGTCACTGTCTGTGTGGAATTTGTACATTCCCCCCATGTCTGCGTGGGTTTCCTCCGGGTGCTCTGGTTTCCTCCCACAGTCCAAAGATATGCGGGTTAGGTTGATTGGCCATGCTAAATTGCCACTTAGTGTCAGAGGGATTAGATTAGCAGGGTAAATGTGTGGGGTTACGGGAATAGGACCTGGGTGGGATTATGGTTGGTGCAGACCCGATGGGCCGAATGGCCACCTCCTGCACTGTAGGGATTCTATGATTTAATAAATGATCTGCTTTTTTCCAAACAAAAAGACTGCAGATTCTGGAAATACAGAATCTATTAGACAAAAATCTATTAGCAGGATCTATTAGACAAAAATATTAACCTTTTAATTTAGATCCTTTATCTGCCTCTAAATAACTGGTGGATTCCTGTCCGTGGATATATGACAAAATAAAACCAGGTTGAAAGGTGCTTGGAACACCTCCAGGTTCAAAGATCATTATTTAAAGATAACGGCAGCAAAAGCAAATGGAAGTTCACGTCTTTTGCTTTGGCTTGGAAATAACTTTAGCAACATAATGATTACATATCTCAAATCTTTTTTTCCAGCACAGTTAGGAATGTGGGTTACTTATTAATACGAAGATTGACTCAAACACTTGGATGCAGAGAACAACCACCAGCCAAACTTGCCTTTAATTGCCCGGCTTGTTAAGATAATTTCCTCTGACTTCTTGATTGGATAATGCTGCCAACAACTTGAGAAATCTTTGAACTTTATTCTACAATTTATTTTTATAAATATAAAGATTTTTTTTGAGAGTATAACAGCATGACTGCATCGAAGTGGTTAATTTGAGTTTTACTGTCAACATTAATTCTTAGGGGGGAAAAATGAAGCATTGATCATTTTATTTCAATTCAGCAATTATGAAAGTGTGGTTTTTACTTTCAGTTTTAGGAACAAAAGTGTTTGGCATTGTTCATAAATCTTACTTTGCCCATTTCTGATTGATTTCTGCTTCCAGGACTTTGAAGCCATTAATAAGTAGCTCAGCCTTCAGGGCACATGTTCGAAATGTGTCAAAGGTGTCATTCCGATCATTAGGAAATTAAATCTCTACTGTAATATTCTCAGGATCTCTATTTTTGGCCAGTTTTAAGGTGCTGTCCAAGTGCAATACTTTGGCGCCGGATCAGGGACCCGGGTTCAATTCTGGCCTCGGGTCACTGTCTGTGTGGAGTTTGCACGTTCTCCCCGTGTCTGCGTGGGTTTTCTCCGGGTGCTCCGGTTTCCTCCCAAAGATGTGCGGGTTAGGTTGATTGACCATGTTAAATTGGCCCTAGTGTCAGGGGGATTAGCAGGGTAAACGTGTGGGGTTATGGGAATAGGGCCTGGGTGGGATGTGCTCGATACAGATTCGATGGGCTGAATGGCTCCTACTGCACTGTAGGGATTCTATGATGAAGTAAAAAATCTTGATTCAAATTCTACAATTTAAAGAACTTATGTGAAATTAAACAGATGGAGGATGTAAAAAGAATGCACTTTGAGTGCACAGTTGCCATTATTGATAGAAAATGCTGAAATATCTATCAAGGAAACAGATGAGTTAATGTACCAGGTGCATCTCTTCATGAGACTTGGAAGATTCCACAGCTAAAATGTTTGCTCCTCTCTCCACAGACACCTTGCCTGCTGAGTGTTTCCAATTTTTTTGCTTCAGATTTCCAGCATCTTTGGTTTGTTTTCTTTTTTTTGACTATAATTGATGATATACACGTGTATTAATAATTGTCATACTTCTATAAAGCTAATATTTAGAATGTATACTGGAGTATTCTGGCTCTATAAACAGTCTCTCATTTGTGAAGACCATTCATTTTATTTTCCCATCAAGACCACAGAACTAAAGTTATAGCTTGCCAGTCTTTTAGTTATATGATATGCTGTCGAGTTAAGATACTACATGATTAGCAACAGCTGATACAAATAGGTGACACACAGGGAGAGTATTTCAGTGAGAAAGCTTTAAGGTAGCACGTACACTTGGGACATGATGGCACAAGGGATGCCCCAGGTGATAAAATCACACCAAAGCCTGAGATAATGGGATTTTATACAGGTAGGTAAATGTGAATGGACAGTGAGAACATGGAGAAATCTGTAGGAGTTTCTAGTGATGAGAATTTCATTCCAAAGTCTTAGGTGTAGCTGATCTGGTTAACAGATATAGTGGGTAAAGATATATTTATGGCTTTATTTTATTTAACAATTGGCTTGATGTGTGTTTATTCAATGGTATAGCAGGATTTGGGGCCTTGATTAGTTGCAAGTCACTGTTGTTTCCCTTATCATATTGCAACCTAAATCCATCCAGCCATTCTGTCAATAATGTGCATGTTTTTACGCTTATTGTTTCCCAGATAATTGCAATCTAACTTCTTTTGTACATTTGTAACCACTGGCTTTGCATGTCAGTTCTCTTTAGGAATATCTCATCTGTGGAGTCAAAGTCACATTGAAAGCAGGCAGCTTCACTCCCTCAAATCTGTAGATTTCTAAACTGAGTCGGGAAGATTGTAGGCTTGGTCCTCTTTTTTTTTTACAGTTGTTATTCAAGGTAACAACTGCAGCCCACAGCTGGATTCAGTACCCAAAAGGAGAGAAAGGCAACCAGGATTCGCATTTTTGACTGTTCACACTGACTGCTGTTGAAAATGCACATCAGTGCCTGCTGGGGACAGGATCAAACTTTGCTTTGGGATCGAACAGCCCGTCATAGTTTCTTTCTGAGGTTCTCCCATTAAAAATACTTGATTGATTGATGTACCAGAGGGTAGCTATCACTCTCGGGAATGTAATCCAAAAGTTCTCAAATGCAAGTATTGACGTGTCCCCAAGAACCATTGATCCTGTGGTGATTGCCCCAGAATTATTACAGATTCAAACTTCTTTTATTGCAAAATATGTTTTTGTTAGCAATCAGCAGCAACAATAGATACTAGCAGGTCAGCAAATACAATAGCCTAATGACTGACAAACTGAAATCTAATCTGAGGATTGTCTAGGGTCTGGGCACCCCAAATTGGAAACATGCGCAGTACTGCAGGAAAGGTGTTGATGCCTTCAGATGCAGGGAGAAATTAACAAAGGAAAAGGACCCATGTTTGCATGCATTAAATAACATTTGGCAAATGCACTAGTGTAAGCATTTTGTAAGTGTGTAGCATGTTTTTCATTTCCCCCCACGCCCCCTATTTTGTTCCCTGTCCAATGCAACTAGAAGATTGGGTTGACCTCGACTCAGCCTGTACTTTGAACTTCAAAATTATGAACTGGAAGTATTTTGTCCCTTGCCCTCACTGATTGATTTGTGCAGCCATCTGGTATAACAATCAATGGTGCACATCAGTTCAAAGTGTGCATTTTGGATGCAGGATGAGTGTAAGCTCAGACTCTGATGGCCCAGATGGTAGCATAGTTCATAGATGCTTGGCATCCAGGCGTGTGTATTAAGAATAGTAATTTGTGAGAGAAAATAGAAGACCAACAACTATGAAACTACTTCAAATTTTATTACGTAGAAGAGAAGGTGTTGGGAGGTGGTGGGGAGAAGAGGCAATTGGAAGAGAATATGAAAATTAGTGTTTTGTAATTGTTTCAAGGAATACATTTTTGAATTTTATCAAATCAGTACTTTATTGATCTTTTTTATCATTTACAGGCGACGTTGATGTTAGTGACAGGTGGCACTTTGACTTGCCCTCTGTATCTCTGATATCAAAGGTATCTGAGTCCTCCCATCGAGAGCAGTGGACACACCTCACCATGGCTGTCTAGAGATCAACACACGTGCCTGGTTCGAGCCAGGCCTTGGGCAGACATTGCAGCCTCCGACAATAGCGCAAAGTGGCTGGCAGGCTAAACAAAACAAGAGAATTGATAATGCATCTACAAGAACACTTCTAAGTGTTGATTCTTATACATCTTTGGCACCTTTTAGAATGAGAGTGAAATTGTGAGGTGGCCTATGTTGTCAGTAAGTAGTAAAAACAAAAAAAAAAACCAGATCCATTTAATTAAGGATGGGGATTACTTCTTGAGTCGAAGACGTTTTGACTTTGTTCATCAGTATCTTCTGGTTTCAGAATTTTTAACTTTGTGTGAATGTAAACATTCTTCATTTAAAAATATTGAAATTTGGTAATGAAATGGCAGAAGAAAGGGAAGAGAGATCATTTTCTTTTTGTTGAATGGAAAGTGTGAATCGTAAAAAGCGAAGCACCAGCAATCCTCATCTGAGGGCAGTGTGACAGGGCGATGGGGGGGGGGGGAGGGAAACATTCTTCCCAGAGAAATACATTGGTTGGCACTTCTAGTGAGAATGTGGCTGTGCTCCTGGATAATGGGACAACAAGATTGAGCTGAGATTCCCCAAACCCCTTTTTGTTTCTGCCTCTGGGTACTTCTTAAGATCGGTAATTTTGCTGTCGCTGCTGAGAAGGAGGTTTGAGTTTTTAAATGTGTAAAGTCCCAGATTGGCAGAAAACAATTGCCACCAACTGGAACACCTTGGGGCAGCAGAAACTGGCATTAGAGGGCAAAGAAGCATCTAATTCTGTTCTGTTTTTGCATTCAGTTTTTGGAATGAATTCTTTCGAGAGATATTTGTAAACTTGTAAAAACCTTGGGGGTTTTTTTTAAATTCAATCTTTTGGCGACACAGATGAACACGTGACTGAGGGCTTGCGTGGGGTTGAATTTTTATTTGCACCAAAATTGCCATCTGGTTGTTAGTCCAACTGCAGTTGTCAGTGAAACCCATTTGCTTCAATGTGTTTTTGAAGGTACGGCTCTGTGCATTAAGAAGATGTCACTGCAGCAATTTATCTGTAATAGCACTGTCATTTCAGTTTAAAGCTCGCCATTGTTTGTTTCTTCTGTTTGAAGTATCTGCTTGTACAATACTTAGTGGAAGCTAAGTGTAGAAGTATATGTTTGGCTTTACAACACAGCATGGTCTAATTCATGAGTTGCTAAACCTTTGGCTGTTGCCAATCTTGCAGTAAAAAAGAAAGTTGTTGACCTCATTAAGTTTCTGCTCAGACTTCTTGTGCACGCAGCCTCTCTTTCTACATTTTAAAAGACACAGAATGAGGAGAGTTAAAGTAAAACAAAATGTTGGTATGGTGTGCAAATGTTTCATCAGTTTGATTTTTGTTCTGAAGTCATCCTAGCCGATGGCTGTCGAAGGCACCTCTGCTTGTCATCAGTAAGTAAAATGGTTTCGGATGGATTTTAATTCACTTCCTTTGTGAATGTAATTATGTGTATAAGGTAATCACACCCAGAATGTGCAAATTACATTTGCCAAAAAGAATATATACAGATTCAAGCTGTTCAGTGCACTAACTGCTTGTGTCCCAATTTACTGCTTAAAGTAGAGGTGAAAATATTAAATCATTGTTCATCCCTCCACATCACATGACTGGCTTCAGCACGGTACATTAATTTCGAACCATGAATTTCAAAAAGTTTTGGGAACTTGAATTATTACCTGCCCTAAAAAACCCATGGGGTTTAAAAGTGAAATTATCCGCGGGGTTCTTTGCGATCCTGGAAACTGGATTTCAAATTCGGAAAATCCAGCCCATCCTGTTAGAATGAAAGTCTCGTTTCTCAATTTTGGCCAATCTCATGTCTGCTACACGTTGAAATCCTTTGATAAGCTGAAGATTTTCCAAAACAAGCTGTTGATAAATCCAGACGGGTAAAGAGTTCTTGCTGCCATTGTGCCCCTCCCCCAACCCCACGCCCCTGCAAATAGGCATGCAGCCTGAACTTGAGTAAGGATTGACCAGATTCTAGGCCCAAAGATGTGCGGGTTAGGTGGATTGACCGTGCGAAATTGCCCCTTAGAGTCAGGGGGATTCGCAGGGTAAATGTGGGGGGTTACGGGAATAGGGGCTTGGGTGGGATTGTGGTCGGTACAGACTCGATGGGTTGAATGGCCTCTTTCTGTACTGTAGGGATTCTATGATTGCTTGTACGTCCATGGGTATTGCTGAAATTTAACATTATAATTCTACAGCTTACAGTCAATGGCAAACTTTCTGCTGCTTGCCCAGGGTAGACCAACCATTTGATGTAGTGAGATTACCTGGAGCTGAGAGGGAAGATTCCCAGGCAGGTCCATCCCTCTGGGCATATTAATGATCAGGCTGGCCAGGCTGATATCCTTGTGGTACTATGAAGCTTCTCAGCTTTGGTTTCTGATTAGCAAGTCTGCCATACTAAATTCCAGTTTTCTACCATAGCAAAAAATGTCTCCTAATTTGGCCTAAAATTGGCAATCAAGGAATGTCTAATGTGGAAAATGTGAGAGAGGTCCAGTAGTTAGTGTTCCGCTGAAGCAGGGAATCAGGTATATCATGAGACAGAGTGGAGTGAAGTTTTATCTGACACTGAGGGAATTTGCTGCTGATCCTGGGTACCTTAAATGGGGAAATTATTCAATCTCTCATCTTTCTGAGTGCAGAAGATTCACCCCCTGAAATTTGCACCAATCAGTATTAGCCTGCTCCTGCTCACTTTTTAGTGATGTTTACTGAGCTACACATACAGGTATGTGGATGTCAGGTAAGTAGAGGATTTGGTCTGGCTGTGACAACTGCCCTGATCCAATCACCTTCCTGACACTCCCAAGGTTCAGATAAGAAGACTGGCGTTTGGATGTGGTGATCGACTGCTACAGGCATCGGTGGAACTGTACCTCAACGGGAGTCGGCGTTTTCAGGAGAAGAGCGGAAGAAGTATAATATTATCCATCATGCTCTGTATTAATTGTGATTTTTGAAACAAGGATGCTGATGGCTAAGCTTGTGGCAATCTTTTGTACGTGTTCTTGTATAGCTCCTTGTATGACAACAGAAATTGTACTTCAAAGATACTTAACTGGCTGTGAAATGCGTTGGGGTGAACCGAGGTCATGAAAGATCCTGTATCAATGCAATATTGTATAATATTGAATTATTCCCTTCAGCTTTCGAAGCTTGTGAATCTCAAACTGCTAACAGCTTAAGTGTTTTACATTTTAAAAGCTAATGGTTTACTTTAATAAAGTTTCGCTATTTAGTGATATGTTGTCAGATGCATATTTTGGGGTTTGACCAGTCCCCAGATTGAATCTTCGCTGTTTGATTGTATGTTAAACACAAAGCCTGAGCTTCTGAAGCAGCTTATATGAATTGGGATCCACATAATATGAGCAACATGGAACTACTGATTAATTAGTATTTCCTCCTTGTGTTCCAGTATGATCTATTTGCTGTTACTTACAAAGAATGAAGTTAAAGGTTGTTGGGTTTTAGTGACATCTAATTCAACAGCATGGTAGTGATTATTAATCAGGTGAGAGTATTCGGGGGAGCGAGGTGATATTTCTGATTGTTTCGTTATGTAAGAATCAGACTGAATAATTTCATAGGAGCTAATGTAACAGATTACACTTTTGTCAGATAGTTCAACTGTAAAATGAGAGAATAATTGATATTTTATGTAACTTGATGACCATTTAAAATGTTGGTTAAAATTCTAACATGGTGCAAAAATAAGCATTAAAGTCAGCATTCACTGGATGTCACTGACCAGGACAACATTTATTGTCCATCCCTGATTTCCTTTGAGAAGGTGAATTGTTGCAGTTCTTGTGGCTGTTAGGGAGGAGGTTCCAGGATCTTTACCCAGCGACAGCGAAGGAACAGCAGTATATTTCCAAGTCAGGATGGTGAGTGACTTGGAAGGGAACTTGCAGGTGGTGGTGTTCCCATGTATGTGCTGCCCTTGTCCTTCTAGATGTTAAAGGTCACTGGTTTGGAAGGCGCAGTCAAAGGAGCCTTGGCGAGTTGCTGCAGTGCATCTCGCAAATGATGCACACTGCTGCCCTTGTGCCTGAGTGGTGGAGAGGGTTGATGTTTAAGGGGTGGATTGGATGGCAATCAGGTAGGCTGCTTTGTTCAGGATGCTGTCCAGCTTGTGTGCTGTTGGAGCTACACTCATCCAGGCAAGTGGAGAGTTTTCAAATAAAAGCAAAATACTATGAATGCTGGAAATCTGAAATAAAAACAAAAAATGCTGGATAAACTCAGCAGGTCTGTGGAGAGAAACAGAGTTAACATTTTGAGTTTGTGGCTGGGTTCATCCAGCATTTTCTGTTTTTATTGAAAAGTTTTCAGTTTCACTTCTGACTTCTTGTAGATGATGGACAGGTTTCAGGAAGTCAAGAGGTGAATTCCTAGCCTCGGATTGCTTTTGGAGCCATAGTATTTATGTGATTGGTCCAGTTAAGTTTCTGGTCAATGGTAACTACCAGGATATTAATACTGGAAGGTTCAATGACGGTGATGTCATTGAATATTAAGGGGAGATTATTAGATTCTCTCTCGTCTTTGCCTGGCACTTGTGTGGTACAAAATTTACTTGCCACTAAACCACCCAAGCCTGCATGTTGTCCAAGTTTTGTTGCATACAGCGGACTGCCTTAGTATCTGAGGAGTTACAAATGGAACTGAGCATTATAATTATGAGCAAACATCCCCAGTTCTGACCTTATAATGGAGTGAACCTCATTGTTGATACTCCATTGATATGAGATGCAAATCTGCTTTGTATCAGGATACCAGCTTCAGTTCATCATTTATAGAATGTTACAACACAAAAAACCAGGCTGAATTCAATGTAGGCAAAGGGGATCTTGCCTGCTGATGGGAGAGCCATCGAGAACACTGCCTCACCTCCTTTTGGGAAGACCCGTTGAATTAAGTACCAATAAGGCACTTAACTGGGGAGTGGCGGGCCTTCCCTGGGATCAAGGACCCTGGGTGGAAATCCCACCCCCTGAGAGCTGCCGGCCAATCAGAGGCAGGCACCTTTGCATTGCTCAGCAGCAGCACCTGGGAGGCGGTGGCCGCAGCTGGTAATGCACCCACTCAAGGCCCAGGATTGCCAAAGGATCCACACCACAGGTAAGTGACCAGGAGCGGGTGGTCATGGGGGAGGAGAGTTGGCAGCTGAAATAAGTCAGCAGAGGCCGGTATCCCTTCACCAGATTATTTACAAGCTCTATTAAAGTTCATAGAGTGTTATAAGAGTCAGCATCTGGAGTGCCAGGGGACCCGATACTTCCAGTTATATACACAACAATGGCTCCCTGATTGGACAAGCAATAAAGAGCTCAGTCAGGGAGTTCATAAGAGGCAAACCTCAATGGCCTCATTGAAGTCATTACACCAGCAAGTGACTCTCAGCAGATGGCCCCTTCCCTAGGCCAGGACTCCCGATCAACCATAATCACCTGACAACGAGGGACACCCTCCTGGAAGCCCACAAGTAATCCTGACAGTTTGCCTTTCAGGCTTCCTACACAGCTAGTCCCCTGTTTATTTCTCATCTACCTGCTGCCCCCTTGGTGACATCATCTGAAAACACTGTATTATGATTCACATGTACAGGGATGACATAATTGCACTTCAACATCATATCTCAACTCCACCACTGTTACTAAATTATAAGACTGCTTATTCAACATACCCGGTACCGGATGAGCAACGAAAAAGTCCAATTAAATATTGGAAAGACTGAAGCCAATGTTTTCAGTCCCCTCTCCAGATTCCATCCACTAACTACTGGCTCCATCCCTTGACAACAATCTGATGCTAAACCAGTCTTTTTGAAAGCTTAGTGCCATGTTTGACCCTGAAATTAGCTTCTGACTGCATATTTGTGCAATCACCAAGACTGCCTGTTGCCACCTGTATTACATTGTCCGACCAACCCTTCCTCCGATCAAATGTCGCTGAAGCCCTCACTCATGCCTTCGTTATCACTGGACTTGACTATGTGGGTGGCACGGTGGCACAGTGGTTAGCACTGCTGCCTCGCAGCGCCAGGGACCCAGGTTCGATTCAGGCCTGTGTCACTGTCTGTGCAGTTTGCACATTCTCCCCATGTTTGCGTGGGTTTTCTTACAGGTGCTCTGGTTTCCTCCCACACTCCAAAGATATGCAGGTTAGGTAAATTAGCCATGATAATTTCCCCCATAGTGTCGGGGGATTAGCAGGGTAAATCCATGGGGTTATGGGGATAGAGCCTGGGTGGGATTGTTGTCGTTGCAGAATGGCCTCCTGCACTGTAGTGATTCTATGAATTCTATGGTTTATTGCAGCGCATTCCTGGCTGGTCTCCCATATTCTACCCTGCGTAAACTAGAGATCTTCTAAAACTCTGCTGCCCGTGCCTTAATTATCACCCCCTCACTGACCTACACTGGATCCTGGTAAAACAACAGCTTGATTTTAAAATCCTCATCTTTGTTTTCAAATCCCTCTGTCACCTCGCCCCTCCCTATCTCTGTAATCTTCACCACCTCTGAAATATTTGTGATCCTTTAATTCTGGCCTCTTGAGCATCTTGCGTTTACTTGCTGCACCCACCATTAATGATCGCTGTCCAGTTGCTTAGACCTGAACCTCTGGAATACCCTCCCTACACCTGTCCACTTCTCCCTTTCCTCCTTTAAGATACTTAAACCCTACCGCGGACCAAGTTTTGATTCATCTGACCCAATGTCTCTGTGTGGCTCAGTGTCGTCTTTTGATAATGAAGTGCCTTGGGGCATTTTATTACATTAAAGGTGCTACATAAATATAAGTTGATGTTGTACCTTCAACAAATTCTCCAGCATGTTCAAGTGTAATCTACCCTACAAAATCTGTGCTAACCTCAGACCTGTTAAAACTGCCTTTAAGTATATCAGCAGCAAGGGTATGCTGGAATTGGTTATAAACTTATCAATAGCTTTGACAAAAGCTTCGAGCCCACACCGCCTGACACCTTCACCTTATCAATCGTCTTTGACAAAGGGTCATCTGGACTCGCAACGTCAGCTCTTTTCTCTCCTTACAGATTCTGCCTGACTTGTTGAGATTTTTCAGCATTTGCTCTTTTGATGACAATCCAGAAATTATAGACAGTGATTCCTGCTCCTTCAGAAGGAGCGGTGTTGAAGCCCTCACAGATGCAAATCTTAATAAATCACTTCAACTGATATGAATGTACACAGTTGTATATCAATAATCTCAATTGTACATTTGTGGAATGTCAAATCTCTCCATTTAGTAACATTCTAGATTCTTAAAATGTACTTTTTTATGTTTAGTTATGACATTTCAGCCTCTACTTTGGTCCCATGTGTATGTTCCAATCTTTATACTTTCTGTAAAATTTATAAAAAGTGGATGATTATCAATAGTTTTTACTTGGTGTGTGAGGACTCTTTTTAAGATGAAATGCTGCTTAACCTGTTTGGTGCCTGGATTAATATTGCGAACGGTGAAATCTATGCCACAGAGGTCACTGTGTCCAGCTTTCTTCTAGGTCAGCTGTGAGCATACATTCCAGACCAACACGTTTTGGATTACGTATATCCTCTTTCTACATTGGCTATTGTGTAATATAGAGATACTACACCCAATCTCCACCCTTCAACGTGTCAAACTATGTTCTTTAACCGCAAGCATCAATTAACTCATTGTCTGGCGTCAAGTTAAAAATTAAACCAATACAGCAATGACATTTTAGGTTTAGATCTTATTCAAAGTATGTTCTACGAGGCCAGATAGCTTATCACCAAACAATTGGTAGAAGTTAAATAAGTGAATAGAATGCCTTGAATCTCATAAACGTCTCCAAGTGTTTCAGTTGTTGCAGGGCTGATTATGTCAACAAACAAAGCAGCCAAAATGATTTGAATTTGCTTTGTAATTCAGATTTGGACAGCTGTTGGGTTCAGTACTTAATTGCCAATGTAAACTCATGTTCCAACCTCAGTTTTCCGTGCATCATGTATTATCATAGAATCCCGACCGTGCAGAAGGTGGCCATTCGGCCCATCGAGTCTGCACAGCCAACAATCTCACCCAGGCCCCCATCCTCATAACCCCACATATTTACCCCATTAATCCCTCTAACCTACGCATCCGGAGACACTAAGGGACAATTTCACGTGGCCAATGCATCTGACCTGCACATCTTTGGCGTGTGGGAGGAAGCTGGAGCACCTGAAGGAAACCCACGCAGACACGGGGAGAATGTGCAAACTCCACACAGACAGTGACCCAAAGCTGGAATTGAACCCAGGTCCTTGGAGCTGTGAGGCAGCAGTGCTATTTATTGTACCACCGTGCCGCCCCGTATTTACCATTTCCACTTGCTTTCAGCCGTCTGCCTTCAATTTGGCATCTGCAAGATGTGACTGAGTAATTTTGCGTTGTGCTGCTTAGCAAATGAAGTGTTTGTTCGTTTGCTGATTTGGGACTGTGATATATGATTGAGATTATAGCAACGAGACTATAACAACTTGCATTAATACTGCACCTTTAAATGTTGAAAGTGCTTCCCAGGTGCATGAAAAAATAATGGAAGCCCAAACCAAAAAAGAAAACATCTGAAAGATTGACTGGGAACTGTCAAAGGGTTGGTCTTAGGACAGTCATAAGAAAAGTGGGGAGGCAGAATGTCGAGCCTGGGTAGCTGAAGGAACAGTTATTAACCATGGAGCAAAGGGAGGGGAAAAATCAGTAGAGGCTGAGTGAGAAGTGACAAGACCATGGGGGGATTGTAAGCAGGAGGATAAGAATGTTCGATTTTGAGGTGTAGATAGACCAGGAGGTGGCAGGAGGCAGTCTCTGTTGACGCTATATGATCATAAACATAACTTGAGGTTTAATACCATGCAAAACCTGTGAACAAACTGTGATGGGGACAGGGAGGGAGTTGGTGGTGAGAATGCAAGGATCATGGAGTAATTGCTGCTGGTCACTGACTGAACAAAGCAGTTCTTAGACTCCTAATATTGAAGCAGGTGGAATGAAATATTTTAATCTATCTCCAGCAGCAGTAGGAAAGTGACTATGCTAGCATTAAAACAGCTAAAATATTCCCTCAGTCTTCCTGCTGGTTCCCTGCAAGGCTCTGACTCTGACGTATACATTCACTGACCTCTGCAAGCCCACTGGTATCCAAGCAGCCTATCTTCACTTGTGAGCCTACGCTACATTTCACTGGAAATCTGCTAAGTCAGTACTGACTGGGATTTGAAATTTGGAATTTCTGTTTGTGTTGTAACCCAGTTACCTTTACCTGGTAACCAGCAGGGGAACCGTCAAGTAGGAAATTTCACATTCTGCTTCTGGTTCAAGCTACTGTACACAAATGCAGAATGTGCCAAGTTATTGTAGCAGAACAGAAGTTAGCTCCTGCCAATCTACATCTTCAAGCCTGTTTCGGAAGCTGCAGTGATGAAAGCCTTATTTTGGCTAGAGTTGTCTGGCCAGAATATCGGAGCAGGGCAAATGAGCATGGTATCTCACTGAGTTACTTTCTAAATTACCTTCAGACATGTACTATCAGGAATAGTGCAAGTAAATGCACCTCCCTCCAGTTTGCTCAGTAACCACAGCCCTGTTCTCAAAGACACAGCTGTGGCAGTTGACGCAATGTATTTGCCTTCTCTGCGAGCTAGTTCATCGAGGTAAAATCTAAAACTGCTAGAAATACACAAACCAGTCGGAGGAGAAATCAAAGGTTGAGACAATATTTGACAGAGATGTCAAAATCATGAGGGGCCTGGCCAGAGTAAATGGGGAGAAGCTGTTCCATTTGGTCTAAGGGTCAGAGGGCACTAATTTAAGGTAAAGGTTGCAATGATGACATGAGTCAAATCCTTTTTGTGTAATTATTAGTTAGGATCCTGAATTCCCTGCCTGAGAGTGTGTTAGAGGCGGATTCACTTGTGGCTTTCAAATGAGGATTGGGTTGTTATCAGAAGAGGAAAGATTTGCAGGACTACGGGAATAAGTGAGGGTGTGGCGATGGGTGAATTGCTCTTGCAGAGAGCTGGCTGAGATGCAGTGGGCTGAATGGCCTCCTCAGGCATTGTAACCATTCTATGAAAGAGTAATATTTTCACTTGACGTAATGAGGTGGCAGAAAATGTGGCCGTGATTTCCTTTAGTGAGTAAAATGTAGGGAGCTATTTTATCAAAAATCCTGGGCAGCGTCTCAATGCTAGACTTGTCATGTGCCAAACCACCAACCCCAGGAGTTTGTGAATGCTCCATGCCAACACCAGGATTAATAAAGGCACAAATTTTGAATGAAAGAAATTTGAGCTGGCAGGAAATCTTCCAAGGATTTTACTGTTATTCTGCTAAGATTCAATCACACAAAACCTTCAAATAATGCTAAGAACCAAAGGTAAGAATCAAGTAGAAGTATTCTGATTGTATCCTAATTCGATGAATTAATTGAAAATTGAGTGAGGAGTACTCAATTAGATTCCCAACATGAATATGGCTGGCAGCCATGTACATGCTTAGCTTGAAGCATTAGCAGATGCGTCAGAATTGCTGGCACAATTAGTCTTGGTGTTGTGTTTGCAATTTGTGCTGTAAATCTTCAGAGAAGATGCCTTCCCAGAGCTGTTTCTCACCCCAGGCCAACAGAAGACAGTTATATGGGTAAGATGGGTATAGAGGGATATGGGCCAAATGCGGGCAATTGGGACTAGCTTATGGGTTTAAAACAAAGGGGCGGCATGGTCAAGTTGGGCCAAAGGGCCTGTTTCCATGCTGTAAACCTCTGAGTCTAAGTCCTACCATTTTAAGCCAGCTTGATTTGATTTGATTTATTATTGTCACATGTATTAACATACAGTGAAAAGTACTGTTTCTTGCGCACTATACAAAGCATACCGTTCATAGAGAAGGAAAGGAGAGAATGCAGAATGTAGTATTACAGTCATAGCTAGGGTGTAGAGAAAGATCAACTTAATGCAAGATAAGTCCATTCAAAAGCCTGACGGCAGCAGGGAAGAAGCTGTTCTTGAGTCAGTTGGTACGTGACCTCAGACTTTTGTATCTTTTTCCTGACGGAAGAAGGTGGAAGATCCCTGTTTCAATGATCCCTGTTGTAAGTGCACGCATGGATATGGGTTGATGGCAGAATCTGGCTCCGGTATAACCCCTTCAAGAACACAAGATAGATAGGATCAAACAATATGACCCATCGAACCTGCTCCACAAAAAGATACTCATTTCTGTGAAGCTGCCTCAACAGTGAATTAGATAGAATTTCCTCTTTCAAGGAATATCGTAAAGATCCCAAATCAAGAACTATCTTCAGGAATAGTCCTGTCTAATCATGTCTCTTCACTTACCGATTGTTACATCATTAAAAGTAATTTTAGGTGAGATTATTAAATTAACTCACTACCTTTCTTTCATAAGATGCTGACCAGAAGTGTAAAGGCTACTTATCTTAACTAAGAGATTATAAGAATGTTTTGTAGGTTTGCACCTTATAACTGGTCTGTATTTCTTTCAACAATAAATAGTCATTTATATAGAAAAAGAATCATTTATTGTTCAATATTTTGACTACAATTATCTACTGAATATAGTTATTTGTATCAGGTGACTCACTGGAACATGGTATTCACTGCATGCCAAAGTGATGATCTGTACCTTACCTGGTTGCAGCCTTTCACTTCATATATTGGATTTGGCTTTAACACAATAACTGTGGAGATGCTGGAGTCAAAAACATGTTCTTGCTCCAAATATTCCAACTGGGCTGAGGTATATCCGCAATCTTGGCCCATCTGGTATCTGTTAAAATTTTACAAGTGATCCAAATTTGCCTTACCGGAAGGAACTATAATTTCACAATTAATATTGCTTTTGGAATTATTCAATTTGGTCGCTGAGGTCCGCAGTGGCTTTTCACCTGAATCTCGACTGTTCAGTAGAATTTGTTTGTGTTTGTTACAATTTTAATGGGTTTAAAAGCTGGATGGAAGTGTTTCCAATTTGTTTTGCCTCCTACGGAGAATTCCAGTGAATGTTGAGATTTTTGCTCATCATTTTCTCCTGTAGACTAAAGGAGGGTGTTATCTGGTTGGATGGACTGGATATGGGTAATAATTGCTTGGTTCCTGAAGCAGTGAGGGGTGAAGGGGTGGGGGGGGGTGGTGTTTACAAATGGCTGCAGCACCCATTGCATTATGAGGATTAACCTGTGTCAGTCCCTATCCGTCATTCCAGCCTGAATATGTAGGAAAATCAGGCAGGAAGGAGGGGAGACAATTGGGAAGACATACTTGCCCTGGAGGAAAGATTCACCAGATGGATTCCTGAGGTCTGGGGATCTTCTGACAATGAGAGATTGAGCAACCGGCCAATTTTCCCCAGAGCTTAGAAGAATGAGCAGTGGTTTCATTGCAACATATGGAGGGCGATTCTCCCCCAAAAATTCTAAGTGTCGAATTCGCATAAAAACTGGGGTGGCACGGTGGCACAGTGGTTAGCACTGCTGCATCACAGCGCCAGGGACCTGGGTTCGATTCCTGGCTTGGGTCACTGTCTATGGAGTTTGCACGTTCTCCCCGTGTCTGCGAGGGTTTCCTCTGGGTGCTCCAGTTTCCTGCCACAGTCTGAAACACGTGCTGGTTAGGGTGCATTGACCCGAACAGGTGCCGGAGTGTGGCGACGAGGGGAATTTCACGGTAACTTCATTGCAGTGTTGATGGAAGCCTTACTTATGACTAATAAACTACTTTTAAAATACATCACGCTGGAATTTTCAGCAGGAGTTTCAAACTAAATCACCCACACTCAGTGCATCACAGAACGCCCTAGCGTGAATCACGCTGAAAATCAGTAGGTGAGACCTATTCCTGCTGGAGAGGCTAGCAGCATAGCGCTGAATGGGCCACTGCGCACACACCGATCTGTCAGCATCAAGATCAATGCATGCACAGTAGCCCCGCACTGCCGGCCCCCCCGATCGCTGGCCAGCTGCCCCGTATCGCTAACCCTCTCACCCCGCCACGGCTGGATTGCTGGCCTCCCGGACATGCCCAGGCCTCCCGGACATGCCCAGGCCAGCCTTGATTGCTGGCCTCCTTCCCTCTGTCACTGAACCTGAACGCAGAGTGGCAGCAGGACCCCCCCCACCCCCAACGATCGCCCCATCAGGCCCCGCCCCCTTGTCACTGCCCAATGGGCAGTGCCAAAATGCCACCCGGGCATTAGCATACTGCCCCTTGGGCAGTGCCAGGGGCCAAGCTGGCAATGCAAAGAGGTGGTAATGCCTCAGGGGCACTCACCCCTCCTGACACCCGACCCTCTGGAGGGCCTCGATTTCTGCCCCCCCCCCCCACCCCCCCCCCGTTCACTCCAGCTGGGTCAGAGTCAGAGGTTTACAGCATGGAAACAGGCCCTTCGGCCCAACTTGTCCATGCCACCTTTTTTTTTAATACTCCTAAACTAATCTCAATTGCCTGCATTTGGCCCATATCCCTCTATACCCATCGTACCCATGTGGCTAAATGCTTTTTAAAAGACAAATTTGTACCTGCCTCTACTACTACCTCTGGCAGCTTGTTCCAGACACCACCCTCTGTGTGAAAAAATTGCCCCTCCAGATACTTTTGTATCTCTCCCCTCTCACCTTAAGCCTATGCCCTCTAGTTTTAGACTCCCCTATCTTTGGGAATCTAGCTGATCTGTGCCCCTCATTATTTTATAGACCTCTATAAGATCACCCCTCAGCCTCCGACGCTCCAGAGAAAAAAGTCCCAGTCTATCCAGCCTCTCCTTATAACTCAAACCGTCAAGTCCTGGTAGCATCCTAATAAATCTTTTCTGCACTCTTTCTAGGGTTAATAATGTACTTTCTATAATAGGGTGACCAGAATTGCACACAGTATTCCAAGTGTGGCCTTACCAATGTCTTGTACAAGACATTCAACAAGACATTCCAACTCCTGTATTCAATGTTCTGACCGATGAAACCAAGCATGCTGAATACCTTCTTCACCACTCTGTCCACCTGTGACTCCAGTTTCAAGGAGCTATGAACATGTACCCCAAGATCTCTTTGTTCTGTAACTCTCCCCAACGCCCTACCATTAACTGAGTAAGTCCTGCCCTGGTTTAATGTACCAAAATGCATCACCTCGCATTTGTCTAAATTAAACTCCATCTGCCATTCGTTGGGTTGGGCCGTCAGCTTCCGCAAGTAGGGAGCTATACGAAACCCCACTGGAGTGAACCACTCCTGGCGGCGGCAGGGAGAGGCTAGTGCATCCGGAGACTTCAGTCTCGTGCCTGCTAATGAGATTTAAAATGGATTTAAATGAAGATGTAAATAATTTATTCAACTCCACGCCGATTACAAAAGCAGTGCAGCGGGCTGGGAGAATCGCCCCTCACTTGCTGGAGAGTCTTGAACACAGGGCTACAAACTCAGAATAAGGGGTTGGCCATTTAGGATTGAGATGAGGAAATAAATTCTTCATAGAATCATAGAATCCCTACAGTGCAGGAGGAGGCCATTTGGCCCTTCGAGTCTGCACCAACTCTTACCCCAACTTACGTTGTAACCCGATGTATTTACCCCACGAATCCTCCTAAGTTACACATCTTGGGACACTATGGGGCAATTTAGCATAGTCAATCCCCCTAACCTGCACATCTTCAGAGCGTGGGAGGAAACCGGAGCACCCGGAGGAAACCCACGCGGACACGGGGAGAATGTGCAAACTCCACACAGGCAGTGACTCAAGGCTGGAATTGAACCAGGTCCCTGGCATTATGCCACTGTGGCGCTCTCACTCAAATGGTTGTGTAACTTTGGAATTCCTTATCCCAGAGAGCTGCGAATGCCCAGTTGTTGAGCATGTTTAAGATAGAGATCAATAAATTTTTGGGCAGTAAGGGAATTGTGGGATATGGGGATAGTGGGGGAAGGTGCTGAGATAAATCAGCCATGATTTTGTTAAATGGGGTGCAGGCTTGAGGGGCCGAATGGCCCACCCCAGCTCTTACTACTTATGTTCTTTCGAACAAAAGGAAAATAAAATGTTTTGGAAGTAAAGTGACTGAACGGAGTGGAGTTCTCAGGATTGCGTTTGTTGCAAATTCTCTGCTCAAGTAGCACTTTGGTATCTTGCTTAAGACTAGGTTTTTCAAGTTTGTCAACAATGTATTTGACTGTCTGGAGGGACAATTGATTTGATTTGATTTATTATTGTCACATGTATTAGTATACAGTGAAAAGTACTGTTTCTTGCGCGCTCTACAGACAAAGCATACTGTTCATAGAGAAGGAAAGGAGAGAGTGCAAAATGTAGTGCTACAGTCATAGCTAGGGTGTAGAGAAAGATCAACTTAATATAAGGTAGGTCCATTCAAAAGTCTGACAGCAGCAGGGAAGAAGCTGTTCTTGAGTCGGTCGGTACGTGACCTCAGACTCTTGTATCTTTTTCCCGAGGGAAGAAGATGGAAGAGAGAATGTCTGAATTCCTTGGGGTCCTTAATTATGCTGGCCGCTTTCCCGAGGCAGCGGGAAGTGTAGATGGAGCCAATGGATGGGAGGCTGGTTTGCGTGATGGACTGGGCTTCATTCACGACCCTTGAAGGATGGTTAAATAGTCATGGAAAGCAAGCCAATAGCCTGCAGTGCAGTGTTTCCCACCATCACCTTGGCTGACATCAGTTAATTCAGACGGAGGAGGAATCGGGAATGGGACCTTTATCATTCACATGTTTTAGTATTTGCATAAGAGTGTATTTATCAACTGGATCATTGGGTGCTGGGATTTTCATGGTTCTTCTCGGGATGAGAATAAGCAGCATGAATTTCCGTCAAGTTACCAACATGGCAAAGTCAAAATCTCAGCTGTGTTGTTAAACATAGATATCACAGAAAGGGAGAGAGAGGGAACTGAAGGTGCAGTGACCCCAAGCCATTATCACCCAGCTGTAAGTGACAGAGTGATGATATAAGCAGTCTTGTTATCCGCTGGAGAAAAATCTGAGGCATTAAATCTTCTCCATCCCACCCAGTGCTGTTTAATCATGGCTTTAATGAGACCAAAGCGTAACTGACATTCCATTCCATCTTTACTCTCTGGTGAATTGAACATTTACACATTTGTGTTTCCTTTTTCCAGTCCTGACGTGTGTAGCGGTGTGGTATTCCATTGTAACTGGCTGCCCGCAATGCTTCATTTAATCAGTCACTCTTCTTGTGTTTTAGCAAGTGTGTGCATGCCAACTAGTTATTCAACTGCTAGGAAATCACAAGAGTTTGACCCTGTTCTAGCCCAGCATCCACATGCACACTTTACTGCAGGGATCAATGGGTAGTGAGCTTAATCCAGAGGCACTGTGCTAAAATGTCGAAAAGGGCGGCACGGTGGTTAGCACTGCGGCCTCACAGCGCCAGGGACCCGGGTTCAATTCCAGCCTTGGGTCACTGTCGGTGTGGAGTCTGCAGATTCTCCCCGTGTCTGCGTGGATTTCCTCTGGGTGCTCCCGTTTCCTCCCACAGTCCAAAGATGTATATGCCAGGTGGATTAGCCATGGAAAATGTGTGGGGTTACGGGGATAGGTCTGAGGGAAGGGCGTGGATGTGATGCTATTTCAGAGAGTCGGTGCTGACTCAATAGGCCGGATGGCCTCCTCCTGCACTGTAGGGATTTTATGACTCTCTGGTTTCTGCTACTCCAGTGGGGATAGGCCATGTCAACATAGACTGAGTTCCAGACCTTCTACCTCATTGTGCAGCTGCTCCCTGCTTTACTCAGTTCGGGCATGAGGGAGCTTCCGGCTTGCTGCAACGCCAGGACAAACAATGTAACACTGAATCGGAAAGAATTTAAAAAAATTTAACTTCTGGATTTGTCCATACTGGACTTCTTTTCCTCCATTTTCCTCTCCCAAGACTTTCTTGGAGCCGAAGTTCTGGAATTCCTTTTTTAAATCCTCCTACTTCCCTCCCCCACCTTCCATCTCTGAGGTACTCCTGCCAAGCACGGCACGGTGGCACAGTGGTTAGCACTGCTGCCTCACAGCACCAGAGACCCGGGTTCGATTCCCGGCTCGGGTCACTGTCTGTGTGGAGTTTGCACATTCTCCTCGTGTCTGCATGGGTTTCTTCCGGGTGCTCCGGTTTCCTCCCACAGTCCAAAGATGTGCGGGTTAGATGGATTGCCCATGCTAAATTGCCCCTTAGTGTCAGGGGGACTAACTAGGGTAAATGCATGGGGTTATGGGGATAGGGCCTGGGTGAGATTGTGGTCAGTGTGGACTCAATGGGCCGAATGGCCTCCTTCTGCACTGTAGGATTCTATGATTCTATGAAAGCTACTTCTGTGAACATGTTTTTGACCACCTGTGCAAATGTCTGTTGATGTGGCTCATTGTCACATGTTGTTTGATGCCCTTTCGTTACAGGCACTAAAAGCAAGCCGATCGCTGTATTTGGGTGCTTTCATGGCAGTGGTTGCTCTCCTGGTAACCTCCCTAAGTAGACATTCCTTACCTGTGCGCCTAGACAGTCAATGTTTGCAAATGTTTTGACCTCACTATTGTCACAGTTGTCAACAAGTGTTACCTATTTACCTTTGATACAATTATACCTCAGACAATGTCCTGTTAGTCATCCTTTTGAGGACTGTGTGACTTTGCAAAATGATAGTCGTGAGCTGAGTGAGATAGATATTGTGCTGTGTTTTCCAGTTATATTTGCTTTCCCAGGAGATTATTCAGAAAGCAAGTTTATCAGGCAGATCAGACTGAGATCATTTTTCTCCGTCATGGAGTTAAACAGCAGCTGCCTTCCCCTATCGTTCCATGAATGAGCTGTTCAGGTATACCAGAACCTTTTCAAAGTGCTCTGTACCTTGGACCTTGCTGGTTCGACAGGACAGATACTGAGAGGCTGTTTCTCCTGGCTGGAGAGTCTATAACAAGGGTAAGGAGTAGGCTGTTTAGGAATCTACTTTATTGTTTAGCTCTGCAGTCTCATGCCTGAATTACCCCCTTGTGTCACACTGACAAGAACAGAATGTAGTATTGAATGTGCAGCCTGATCTGTGTATTACAGTGATCTCAGCATTTCAGTGCAGAGTATTTAATGATTGCATCACAGAAGGAGTCCATTCAGCCCATCACGTCTGCCAGTCAGAAAGGAACTATCCAGCCTGAAGCTATTTTCCAGTTCTTGGGTGTAGCCCTGTAGATTATGGCATGTCCGAGGCACATTGATATGATGGGAATTTCTGCCTCTCTCTACCTTTGTTTCCGGTAGTGAGTTCGAAACCACCATCACCCTCTGGGTGAAAAAAAACCCTCTTCCTCAATTCCCCTCTAATCCTTTTTGCCAATTACTACAAACCTATCAGTAACCCCCTGGTTATTAATCACTCTGCAAAGGGAATGTCATTCTTCCCATTCACCCTATCCAGGCCCCTCATAATTTTATATGCCTCAATTCAATCTTCTTCGACCTCCTTCATTCCAAAGAAAACAATCTGCAGCCCATCCAACCTTTCCTCATCACTGGAGTTCTCCATTCCTGGCAATGTCCTTGTAAATCCCCTCTGTACCCCCTTTAGTGTGATCATATACTTGTAATATGGTGATCAGATCTGTACGCAGAATCCTAACTGTGCCCTAATTTACTTTTTATACAATTCCAACATAACCTTCCTGTTCTTAAATTCAGTGCCTCAGCTAATAAAGTGTTTCAATGGGGAGGTGGATATCTACTGATATGGTCAGTGGCCTAATAATCCCAGGTTCTAAGGTAGAATCCCACCACGGCAGATGGTGAAATGTGAATTCCATAAAAAATTTGAACTTAATGTAACCATTGTCGATTGTCATAAAAAAAACTTCTCTAGTTCACTAAGGGGAGAAATCTGCTGTCCTTACTGGGTCTGGCCTACATGTGACTCAGAGCAATGTATTGACTCAGCCATGTCAAACTGCTAAATAATCTAAAAAGAATGAAAGCAGACAGACCACCAGAACCAATGGGAGGAGTCATCAACAATCCTGTCAGGTGGCACATTCAGTAATAACCTGCTCAGTGACACTCAGTTTGGATTCCACTCGGGCCACTCAGCTCCTGACCTCATTACAGCCATGATCCAAACATGGACAAAAGAGCTGAATGCCAGAGGTGAGATGAGAGTGACTGCCCTTGACATTCAACTAGGTGTGGCATCAAGGAACCCTAACAAAACTAGAGTCAGTGGGAATCACTTTGTCAAAGCTAGGAGGCTGGGAACACACGAAGCAAGTGTGGAATACAAGGAAAGTAGAAAGAAACTTAAGCAAGGAGTAAGGAGGGCTAAAAGGGGTCACGAAAAGTCATTGGCCAGCAGGATTAAGGAAAATCCCAAGGCTTTTTATACATATATAAAGAGCAAGAGGGTAACCAGGGAGAGAGTTGGCTCACTCAAGGACTGAGGAGGGAATCTATACGTGGAGCCAGAGGAAATGGGCGAGGTATTAAATGAGTACTTTGCGTCAGTATTCACCAAAGAGAAGGACTTGGTGGATGATGAGTCTGGGAAAGGATGTGTAGATAGTTTGAGTCATGTTGAGATCAAAAAGGAGGTGGTATTGGGGTTCTTGAGAAATATTAAGGTGCCCCAGGGCCTGATGGGGCATACCCCAGAATACTGAGAGAGGCAAATGAGGAAATTGCTGGGACCTTGAGAGAAATCTTTGTATCCCCACTGGCTACGAGAAAAGTCCCAAAAGATTGGTGAATAGCCAATGTTGTTCCTTTGTTTAAGAAGGGTAGCAAGGATAATCCAGGTAATTACAGGCCGGTGAGCCTTACGTCAGCGGTAGGGAAATTATTGGAGAGGATTCTTTGAGACAGGATTTACTCCCACTTGGAAATAAGTGAACATATTAGTGAGAGGCAACATGGTTTTGTGAAGGGGAGGTTGTGCCTCACTAACTTGATCGAGTTTTTCGAGGAAATGACGAAGATGATTGATGAGGTAGGGCAGTGGATGTTGTCTACATGGACTTCAGTAAGGCCTTTGATAAGGTCCCTCATAGCAGACTGGGGCAGAAGGTGAAGTCGCATGGGATCAGAGGTGAGCTGGCAAGGTGGATACAGAACTGACTTGGTCATAGAAGCCAAACCACTGTGGCTTGCAGTGGATTAAGCCGCCGCCTTGAACCACTGCAGTCAAGAAACAGGCAGGAATCTCCGGTTTTCAGGCGAGCACAGCTGGAGAATCCCACCCATTCTGTGATGTTTACTGAAGGACAAATGTTAGCCAGAATGTCAGGGATAACTCGTGTGCTCTTTGTAATAGTGCCATGGGATCTTTTACATGCATTTGAGAGTCTCATCTGAAAGACAGCACCTCCAGCAGTGTAGTAGTCCCTCAGCGCTGCACCAGAGAGTCAGCCTTGATACTTGGAAGTTCAGTCATCTGAAGAGTTCAATACCTTTGAAAAACATTGCGCACAAAGATGTGCGGGTTAGGTGGATTGGCCATGCTAAATTGCCCCTTAGTATCAGGGGGACTAGCTCGGGTAAATGCAGGGGATTGTGGGGATAGGGTAGGATTGTGGCCGGTGCAGACTCGATGGGCCAAATGGCCTCCTTCTGCACTGGAGGAATTCTATGATCTATGATGCATCCCAAAAAGCTCAGATTACTATATTTCTACACCAATGAAAGAATATTCCGGGCATTTAAATAAGTTTTCTTTTCAGGGTTGAATGGGACTTTCACAAGTGAGTGACACTTTTTTTTCTGTTCATGGTATATGTTGCTATTGCCCATGATGAACTATTAACTTCACTTGGGCTTCCCTCTCACCTCTTGACTTTCAGAAGAGGAATCTGCCTGTTGTAAGCAAAAACCATTGAATTCATTCTTACATGGATACCGGGTTCTGGATTCCCTAAGGTCACCACAATCCTCTGCTCAAACCACGTTTTCTGTACTTTGTGCTGTCCTCATCAGTGTGACATGGGAGAACTCAGACCTCGAGACAGTGCACAGTTAAAGGGGCCCCAGCTTCAGAGGAAAGAGACTTGAATGATGACTCCCCAGTCACAGGTACATTAAAAACTCTGGCTTTGGGATGAGACTAAGCAAAGGCCTCGTAGGTTTTTTGATGGGTTCCAACAGGATTAAATATTCTGTGGAGTTTTTTTGAGGAAAAGCAGGGAGTTCGACGTTCCTCAGCAAAAGATAAGAAAAATAAATTAAGTTGTGATTGATCTGACTTTTGCAGTGCAGGAAGCAGCTGTTGCGTTAAACTACTCCCAAACTTCCTCTTCATTTTCTTAATCTTTTTCTTAGGGGGCACGGTGGCACAGTGGTTGGCACTGCTGCCTCACTGCGCCAGGGACCCAGGTTCAATTCCTGGCTTGCGTCACTGTCTGTGCAGAGTCTGCATCTTCTCCCCGTGTCTGCGTGGGTTTCCTCCGGGTGCTCCGGTTTCCTCCCACAGTCGGAAAGACATGCTGGTTAGGTGGATTGGCCATGCTAAATTCTCCCTCAGTGTATCCGAACAGGTGCTGGAGTGTGGCGACAGGGGGATTTTCACAGTAACGTCATTCCTGTGTTAATGTAAGCCTACTTATGACTGAAAAATAAACTTAACTTAATGTGATAGATGGAGCAAAGCATGGCCTTTCAGACACAACACTGGAGGGTAGAGGATTCAACTTCATGGTTTATAAAAGGCAAATTCAGGAGAAATGGCAGAAGTCTTTATACAGAAGGTGATTGAATTTGTTACCATGAGGAACAATGAGATGGCACATTGGCACAATGGTTCGCACTGCTGCCTCACAGCGCCAGGGACTCGGGTTCAATTCCGGCCTCGGGTCACTGTGCGGAGTTTGCACGTTCTCCCCGTGTCTGCGTGGGTTTCCTCCGGGTGCTCCGGTTTCCTCCCACAGTCCAAAGATGTGCAGGTTAGGTTGATTGGCCGTGTTAAATTAACCCTAGTATCAGGGAGATTAGCAGGGTAAATGTGTAGGATTATAGGAATAGGGCCTGGGTGGGATTGTGGTCAGTACAGACTCGATGGGCCAAATGGCCCCCTCCTGCACTGCAGGGATTCTATGAGTCAATTGAACAACTGGGTGCTGTAATGAGAAAAGGGTCACCACACAACTGGTATTTGGGAAGCATTAAGCAGAAAGATGCAGCACGTTTGCAAACTGCCTTATCACAGCCGGCTGTTATCAGTGGTTTTGATTGAGGTAATTGGTATCTGTTTCACTCAACTCATAAAGTTGTGCACTGATAATCCACTCCAAGGTGTGAACACATAGGCTGGCATGCTGGTTCACTACTGAGGGATTGCTACATTGTCAATGGCCTTCGGATGATCAAGTACAGGAAAACATCCCATAGACCAGTCAAAAGAAGAACGAGCTCTTCCCAACTGTCCCCCGCACCTCCCCTCACCCACCACCACAGATAGGTTAAATGGGCTGAAGTACATTATTTTTCCTGTAACCAAATTACAGAAGCAGAAATAACAGGCACAAAAGATTCAGAAACAATCGCAAGGTTTCAGTTCACTCTCTTCAAGCTTAAGGTTTTTCTTTTAACTGATGACAACACTGAACAAGACTATTCTTCCACTTCTTGTCCCTCCGCATTTCTTCACTCTGGACCCAGTCTGCTGTCTCCCAATGAAGACAATAACCACATTAACCCCTTCCTCACCACAGAGTCTGAAACATGTTGACATCATAATTGACTTTGACAAAGTAAAGCAAACAGAATTTTAACTATCTGAACAACACAACAGGCTGATGTGTTATACGGCATTCACATGCCCCATTTGAGATACCATCTGTAACAGGAAGCAAATTTAAATTTATTCTGCATTACACTTCCAGGAGACACTAATGAGGGAAAATTGCACATTGTTTGGAATTCACTTGTAGACAGTTGAAAGTACGCAATCTAATTCATATACAAATTGCAAGTACACAGTTTAATTCATATACAGATTGCAAGTACACAGTTTAATTCGTATACAAATTAAAAGTGCGCAATCTAATTCATATACAGATTGCAAGTACACAATCTAATTCACATACTGTTTGAAAGTACACAGTCTAATTCAGATACAGATTGCAAGTACACAGTTTAATTCATATACAGATTAAAAGTGCGTAATCTAATTCATATACAGATAGAAAGTACACTGTCTAATTCACATACAGATGGAAAGTACACAGTCTAATTCACATACCAATTTAAAATATGCAATCTAATTCATGCACAGATTAGAAGAGTTCTGACAAAGGCTCTAAGAACCATTTGAATTTGAATGGAATGAATTTTAGATTTACATTACTGCAGCTTTTAGATAATACTGAACTTGGATAAATTCCTTATGTGGCGCGGTGTCAAATTTTGTTTTGTAATGCCCCTGTGAAAAGCTTTGGAAGGTTTTATTAAAGATGGAATATAAATACAAGTTGGTGTGCTTGTAACGTGAGTCACAGTCTCAGGAGGGGAGAACAGGAGAGAAAACACAAAGTTACCAAAACATGTTGTGCGCTGTTAATGTGGAACATGTTATGGGTCCATAAGATTTAAAATCATTGCATTACTCTCAGGACGATGGTGGCATTGTGGTAATGACATTGTACCCGTGACCCAGAGGCATCGGCTAATTCTCTGGTAACATGGATCCAATTAATAAATCTGCAATATAGCTGGTTTCAGTAATAGAGGTTAGCACTGCTGCCTCACAGTGCCAGGGAACCAGGTTCAATTCCCAGCTTGGGTCATTGTCTGTGAGGAGTCTGCACTATTTCTCCCCGTGTCTGCGTGGGTTTCCTCCCACAGCCCGAAAGACGTGCCGGTTAGGCGCATTGGCCATGGTAAATTCTCCCTCAGTGTACCCGAACAGGGGCCAGAGTGTGACGACTCGGGGATTTTCACAGTAGCGTCATTGCAGTGTTAGTGTAAGCTGACTTACATTAACACTGCAATGAAGTTCAGACAATAATAAGTAAAATAGGGCAGGAAATCTGCTCTATTCTTACCCTGTCTGGCCTACATGTGCATTAACTGCCCTTTGAAATGGGCCAGCAAGCCACTCAGTTCAAGGGGCAGTTGAAGATGGGCTACAAATGCTGGCCTTGTCAGCGATGCCCACATCCCATGAAGGAAGAATATCTCACAAAAGAAAACAAGAGCATGAGGGGGTGGTGGTGGCGGTAGTAGAGACTGGCACTTCAGTGCAGCACCGAGGGAATGCTGCATTGACAGAGGTGGCATCTCTCGGATGAGACATTGAACAGAGGTCCATCTACTCACCCGTGAACATAAAAGATGCATTTTTCCAAGATGGGCAGCATCAAAAACACAAGAAGTTACTGATCGGGTTGCTATTTGTGGGAATTTTGTAAATTGGGTAGCCTAGTTCCTGGTGACTATCCAGCGACTCCTGGTGAAAGTGTGTGAGTGTTGAGAATGGATAGATTTGAACTTGGCAATGGTAACTCCTCCAGTCAAGTTGTATCTTGAGTAAGATACCAGAAAGCTTTCTTTACTTGGAACTGCACATCAGCAAAGAGCCAATGCCTTTGGGGGAGGGAGGGAGGAAAATAATGAGGAAATAAAAATCTTTTGAATTGCAACCAATGTCTGGAAAATTCCCTTGGCAATTACAGCTGATGAATGTTTAAATACTTGTATAACCAATCCTCTGTCTGCTATCTCAATTGGGGGCATTAAACCACTCAGATGAGCGAATGCCAATGTTCAAATGACAGAGGAAAGTTACAGCAGGGTGTTAAATGTTCATGGGCAAACACCGCCATGGGTAACAACTCCACTCAGTAAAGAAACAGGAAATTTGGAGGCAGGGTACTGATCAATTTGTAGATGGAATCCTTCAGAGCCATAAACAGAAAGACTTCCATTTCTCCAGTGCCTTTCACAATTGCAGGATGTCCCAAAGTACTTTACAGCCAAATAATTTATTTTTTACTGTAATGCAGGAAACATAGAACATAGAACATAGAAAGCCACAGCACAAACAGGCCCTTCGGCCCACAAGTTGCGCTGATCATATCCCTACCTCTAGGCCTATCTATAGCCCTCAATCCCATTAAATCCCATGTACTCATCCAGAAGTCTCTTAAAAGACCCCAACGAGTTTGCCTCCACCACCACCGACGTCAGCCGATTCCACTCACCCACCACCTTCTGAGTGAAAAACTTACCCCTGACATCTCCTCTGTACCTACCCCCCAGCACCTTAAACCTGTGTCCTCTCGCAGCAGCCAATTTATACACAGTAAGCTCCCACAAGCAGCAATCAGATCATCTGTTTTTTTTTCCCTAGAGAAGTTTCCACTAGTAGGAAAAACTAGAACCAGAGGGCACAACCTCAGGCTAAAGGGACAATCCTTTAAAACAGAGATGAGGAGGAATTTCTTGAGCCAGAGAGTGGTGAATCTGTGGAACTCTTTGCCGTAGCAGGCTGTGGAGGCCAGGTCATTGAGTGTCTTTAAAACAGAGATAGATAGGTTCTTGATTAATAAGGGGATCAGGGGTATGGGGAAAAGTCAGGAGAATGGGGATGAGGAAAAATCAGCCATGATTGAATGGCGGAGCAGACTCGATGGGCCGAGTGGCCTAATTCTGCTCCTATGTCTTATGGTGTTATGTTGGTTGGGCGTTGAATATTGACACAGACCCCAGGAGTCACTGCCCTTTTCATAGAATCATAGAATCCTACAGTGCAGAAGGAAGCCATTCGGCCCATCGAGTCTGCACTGACCACAATCCCAGCCATGTCCTATCCCCATAACCCCATGCATTTACCCTAGCTAGTCTCCCTGACACTAAGGGGCAATTTAGCATGGCCCACACATCTTTGTACTGTGGGAGGAAACCGGAGCACCCGGAGGAAACCCACATAGACATGGGGAGAATGTGCACACTCCACAGAGACAATGACCCAAGCCGGGAATCGAACCCGGGTTCCTGGCGCTGTGAGGCAGCAGTGCTAACCACTGTGCCAGCCTTTTCTCCACTGTAGTGCCATGCGATCTTTTGCATCCAACTGAGATGGCACATCCATTAGTGCAGCACTCCCTCAATACTGCACTACTGGGGAGGCAATGGCCTAGTGGTATTATCATTACCATCAATCCAAAAGCTCACGTAATGTTCTGGGGACCCAGGTGCGAATCCTGTCACGGCAGATGGTGGAATTTGAATTCAGTTAAAAATATCTGGAATTAAGAATCGACTGATGACTATGAAACCATTGTTGATTGTTGTAAAAACCCACCTCATTCACTAATGTCCTTTAGGAAGGAAATCTGCCATCCTTACCTGGTCTGGCCTACATGTAACTCCAGATCCACAGCAACGTGGTTGATTCTCACCTACCCTCGGGCAACTAGGGATGGCCAATAAATGCTGGCCAGCCAGTGACACCCATGCCCCACAATATATAGAAAAACTATAGCGTCAGCCGGGATTTCTGTGCTCCAGTCCTGGGGTAGAATTTTCCCTTCCCACCCACCACAGGAATCGTAGCAAAAGTCCATTGACCTCAGGCAAAATCTTCTGGCCTTGGGGTCAGCGCAGCTGGAAAATCCTGCCCGGGGAGTGGGACTTGTCCCTTGACTCAGCAGTTTGTTGGTTCAAGAGTGACTGATTGAGTTCTGGCTGGCACTATATACTCCGTATTTAGAATATTCTAACATTTACAAATTCGGATTATCTAAACATAAACTGTGTACAGTTCTGGTCACCCTATTATGGAACGGATATTACTAAACTAGAAAGAGTGCAGAAAAAATTTACTAGGATGCTACCGGGACTTGATGGTTTGAGTTATAAGGGGAGGCTGGATAGACTGGGACTTTTTTCTCTGGAGCGTCGGAGGCTGAGGAGTGATCTTATAGAGGTCTGTAAAATAATGAGGGGCACAGATCAGCTAGATAGTCAATATCTTTTCCCAAAGGTAGGGGAGTCTAAAACTGAAGGGCATAGGTTTAAGATGAGAGGGGAGAGATACAAAAGTGTCCAGAGGGGCAATTTTTTCACACCGAGGGTGGTGAGTGTCTGGAATGAGCTGCCAGAGGTAGTAGTAGAGGCGGGTACAATTTTGTCTTTTAAAAAGCATTTAGATAATTACATGGGTACGATGGGTATAGAGGGTTATGGGCCAAATGCAGGCAATTGGGATTAGCTTCAGAGTTTAAAACAAAGGGCAGCATGGACAAGTTGGGCCGAAGGGCCTGTTTCCATGCTGTAAACCTCTATGACTCTATGACTCTATGCTTATAATAACAAGGGCCATTACCAGTTGATTATTCTTTGCGACTTTGTTCTCTTTAACCCCAACATACTAAAATATTTTTAAGTTTTATTTATTAGTGTCACAAGTCAGCTTTTCACAGTAACTGCAATGAAGTTACTGTGAAAATCCTCTAGTCGCCACACTCTGGTGCCCATTCGGGTACACGGAGGGAGAATTTAGCATGGCCAATGCACCTAACCAGCACGTCTTTCGGACTGTGAGAGGAAACCGGAGCACCGGAGGAAACCCACGCAGACACAGAGAGAACATGCAAACTCCACACGGACAGTGACCCAAGCCAGGAATTGAACCCGGGTCCCTGGTGCTGTGAGGCAGCAGTGCTAACCGAAGTGCCACCGTGCCGCCCAAAAATATTTTGATTCCACCAAGAACTGGTGCTTTCAAATTTAGACCAGTGTTCAAATCTGAATTGGCAAGATAAAGTGATCTACTTAGCCTTCTCTGACCTGGAGCTTAAACAAGTTTTTCTCTCTCTCGAGATACGGCTAGATTGATGTCTGCTGTGGGAAAACTAGAAAAATAGCAAGAAGTTACTGATGAAGAGGATCATCCTCACTTTAAATAAAGCACCACGCAATTTCAAAGCTTCTATTTAGAAATTGAGATTGGGTGGTACCAGTTGACAGATCTTCCCTTTGGAATTTGAATGCTCAATTATCTGAAACTATGTCTGTGTGGTGCTAATGGGGGAAGATTAGATAGTCTTGCAAAAAGGGTTTGAAGTGTCTAACTGGAACCACCTCGCTGGGATAATTAGAAACTAGCTGTTGTGACATAGGTCTGTGATGCTGAGGCAGTTGTCTGAACTTGTGCAGCCTGTTAAATAAATCTAGTTATTGTGCTGCAGAAAATGCAAGGATCATTATTCATTTGGACATTCTGTTAAATATACACGCTTCATGCTGATTTATGCTCCAGTCTGTGGCATCAAATACTCTGATTTCAGTGTTCCAAAAAGGGCTGTACATGGTTATGTAATTTGGACATATGCTTGCCTGAATAGGTGGTTGTTGCCACGAGGAGACTGACCTTGGAAGTGAGTCGATGATCCTTTTACAAGATGACTCACTTCCAACTTGATCCTGGCAGGAAGTTTATCATTCAGGTGTGCCAGTTAATGCCAGTAAGCAAAATTCAGGGTAACATACAAAGAACAAAGAAAAGTACAGCATAGGAACAGGCCCTGCCACGTGCCAAGCCCGTGCCGATCATGATGCCCTAACTAAACTAAAGAGAAAACCTTCTGCCTTTACTCGGTCCATATCCCTCTATTCCCTCCTATTCAGGTACCCATCCAGAAGCCTCTTAAAGAGGGGGGCGGGGGGCATGGTAGCACAGTGGTTAGCACTGCTGTTTCACGGCACCAGGGACCTGGATTTGATTCCCAGCTTGGGTCACTGTCTGTGTGGAGTTTGCACGTTCTCCCCGTGTCTGCATGGGTTTCCTCTGGGTGCTCTGGTTTCCTCCCACATTCTGAAAGACGTGCTGGTTCGGTGCATTGACCCAAACAGGCACCATACTGTGGCGACTAGGGGAATTTCACAGTAACTTCATTGCAGTGTTAATGTAAGCCTTACTTGTGACGAATAAATCAACTTTAACTTTAAAAAATGTTGCTAATGTGCCTGCTTCCACCACCTCCTCTGGCAGCGCGTTCCAGACACCCACCACTCTCTGCGTGAAAAACTTCCCCCGCACATCTCCCTTAAACTTTCCCCCTCAGCTTGAACCTTATAATTGACACTTCCACCCTGGGAAAAAGCCTCTGACTATCCCCCCTGTCTATGCCTCTCATAATTTTGTAGACCTCTATCAGGTTTCCCCTCAGTCTTCCCCACAGCACCAGGGACCCGGGTTCAATTCCCGGCTTGGGTCACTGTCTGTGTAGAGTTTGCATGTTCTCCCTGTGTCCGCGTGGGTTTCCTCCGGATGCTCCGGTTTCCTCCCACACTCAAAAGGTGTGCTGGTTAGGTGGATTGGCCATGCTAAATTCTCCCTCAGTGTACCCAAACAGGTACTGAAGTGTGGCGACTAGGGGATTTTCACAGTAACTTCATTGCAGTGTTAATATAAGCCTACTTGTGACTAATAAATAAACTTTTTAATCACCTTGGCCACTTGTGTTGCCACCTTTAGGGAACTGTGGACCTGCACGCCCAGATCCCTCTGTATGTTAATGAATTAACATAGAAAATCAGGTCGCACTCAATCAATGCGTTGCACAATAAGCAACAATTTGCATTTATGTAGTGCCTTTATTAGAATCAAGCGTACAGCGCAGGCGCATTTGCAAATAGCATTTGACATTCAGCCATATAAGAAGACAAGTGACCAAAAACTTTCAGGAGCATTTGAAAGGAAGAGGGGCAGAAAGTGGGTTGGAGAGATTTAGGGAGGGAATTCAAGAGCTTTGGGCATCAACTGAAGGCACGGCTACCAAAGGCGGAGAAATTAAAATCAGGGAGTTCCAAGAAGCCAGAATTGGAAAAGTGCAGGGTTTTTTGTTCTTTCACAGGATCTGGGTGTCGCTGACTAGGACATCATTTGTGGCCCATCCCTTATTGCCCTTGAGAAGGTGATACGGGCCGTCTCCTTCCTGCAGTCCATGTGTAGGTGCACCCACAGTGCTATCGGGAAGGGAGTTCGAGGATCTTGACTCAGTAATAGTGAAGGAACTACAATATAGTTCCAAATCAGAATGGAGGCTAGCTCGGAGGGCAACTCACCGGTATTCCAATGCATCGGCCACCCTTGTCTCTCCAAGAGTCCAGGTCATGGCTTTGAAAGGTGATATTGAAGGAGACGTGATGAGTTCTTGCATTGCATCTTGTAAATGTTGCCTCAATGTGCAGCGATAGTAGAGGGAGTGAATGTTTAAGATGGTGGATGAGGTGTCAATCAAGTGGGCTACTTCATCTTGGATAATGTTGAACTTCTTGAGTGTTGTTGTTATTGTACTCATCCAGGCAAGTGGAACAAAGTCAAAAGCAAAAAAATATATATTCCTTTAGCACTGTGAGGGAATTATAAAATATACATAGATATCTTCATGGCTATTTCTAAAATTTTAAAAACTGGATAAGGACCTTTTAAAATGGTTGAATCCACATCTGTCTGTGACCCTCGAACAAAAGGAACTTCCTGACAATATCAAAGAAATTTGCACCAGGCTATCTCTAAAGAGACACTAATTGTGGGCCACACAGACCAAATTCAAAGAGAACTATGCAAAGGCCATTTGCATTCTACAACACAGGTTGGCCAACCAGAGTGTAATCATCTGCTAGAACATAAGAACATAAGAAATAGGAGCAGGAGTAGGCCATCTAGCCCCTCGAGCCTGCCCCGCCATTCAATAAGATCATGGCTTATCTGAAGTGGATCAGTTCCACTTACCCTCCTGATCCCTATAACCCCTAATTCCCCTACCGATCAGGAATCCATCTATCCGTGATTTAAACATATTCAACGAGGTAGCCTCCACCACTTCAGTGGGCAGAGAATTCCAGAGATTCACCACCCTCTGAGAGAAGAAGTTCCTCCTCAACTCTGTCCTAAACTGACCCCCCTTTATTTTGAGGCTGTGCCCTCTAGTTCTAGCTTCCTTTCTAAGTGGAAAGAATCTCTCCATCTCTACCCTATCCAGCCCCTTCATTATCTTATAGGTCTCTATAAGATCCTCCCTCAGCCTTCTAAATTCCAACGAATACAAACCCAATCTGCTCAGTCTCTCCTCATAATCAACACCCCTCATCTCTGGTATCAACCTGGTGAACCTTCTCTGCACTCCCTCCAAGGCCAATATATCCTTCCGCAAATAAGGGGACCAATACTGCACACAGTATTCCAGCTGCGGCCTCACCAATGCCCAGCAAGACATCTCTGCTTTTATATTCTATCCCCCTTGCGATATAGGCCAACATCCCATTTGCCTTCTTGATCACCTGCAGACTGGGTTTTTGCGTCTCATGCACAAGGACCCCCAGGTCCCTTTGCACAGCAGCATGTTGTAATTTCTTTCCATTTAGATAATAATCCAATTTGCTATTATTTCTTCCAAAGTGAATAACCTCGCATTTGTTAACGTTATACTCCATCTGCCAGATCCTCGCCCACTCACTCAGCCTGTCCAAATCTCTCTGCAGACCTTCTACGCCCTCCACACGATTCACTTTTCCACTTATCTTTGTATCGTCTGCAAACTTTGTTACCCTACACTCAATCCCCTCCTCCAGATCGTCTATATAAATGGTAAATAGTTGAGGCCCCAGTACCGATCCCTGTGGCACGCCACTAGTTACCATCTGCCAACCAGAAAAGCCCTGCACTCAGATTGGAGATACACGCCCTTTCTCAAAGGCAGTATGGACAGTTAGGATTCATATGACATGGACCTCTAGCTTGTGTAACCAGTAATATTGCCTTGCTGTAATGCAAAAGATCAGACTGCTATTTTACCATCTAACTAGCAACAACATGGAAAATAAGCTCTGCCAATATTCGTTACCTGGCCACATCCACATTGCTTCTGCTGGAACTTCTGTACCATCGCCTACAATACTAAATCATCTCTGTATGCCTAGGTTATCGTGTGAAGTAAACTCCACCGGAAAAGTGAAATATACAGCATCGGTTTTTAACCTGGCGACCTCTGTGAAGGAATAGCACATTGAACCTTGATTCAGGACTCTGAAATCCACATGAAACAATGATTCTTTTCTCTGTGTTCTTTGCCTGTTGGTCTTTCTTTCCTGTAATCTCTCTTTTATTGTATGAATGCAAAGGGGGCAAAGCTGCCATCCTCCTCATGTGATTTGAGTCTGTGCAAATGAACTAACCCTTTAAGTTCAATCTGTCTTGAGTTTGCTGTGGAGTTACAATTAGATCACGCCAAAATGGAGGGGTTGGGAAATACACCACGGCTTATAAAGGGGAAAGATATCAAATCACCTTCCTGTTCACACTTAGAAACATTGAAGATAGGAGCAGGAGGAGGCCATTTGGCCCTTCGAGCCTGCTTCATCATTCATTACGATCATGGCTGATCATCCAACTCAATAGCCTAATCCCGCTTTTTCCCCATAACCTTTGATCCCATTCGCCCCAAGTGCTATATCCAGCCGCCTCTTGAATACATTCAATGTTTTGGCATCAACTACTACCTGTGGTAATGAATTCCACAGGCTCACCACTCTTTGGGTGAAGAAATGTCTCCTCATCTCCATCCTAAATGGTCTACCCTGAATCCTCAGACTGTGACCCCTGGTTCTGGACTCCACCACCATCGGGAACATCCTCCCTGCATCTACCCTGTCCAGCCCTGTTAGAATTTGATAAGTCTCTATGAGATCCCCCCTCATTCGTCTGAACTCCAGTGAAAACAATCTTAACCTAGTCAATCTCTCCTCATACATCAGTCCTGTCAGCCCCGGAATCAGCCTGGGAAACCTTCGCTGCACTCTCTCGAGAGCAAGAACATCCTTCCTCAGAAAAGGAGACCAAAACTGCACACAATACTCTAGGTGTGGTCTCACCAAGGCCCTGTATAATTGCAACAACACAGCCCTGCTCCTGTACTCAAAACCTCTCGCAATGAAGGCCAACATGCCATTTGCCTTCTTTACCGCCTGCTGCACCTGCATGCTTACTGTCAGCGACTGGTGCACAAGGACACCCAGGTCCCGCTGCACACTCCCCTCTCCCAATTTACAGCCCTTCAGGTAGTAATCTGCCGCCTTGTTTTTGCTTCCAAAGTGAATAACCTCACACTTATCCAAATTATACTGCATCTGCCATTGATTAGCCCATTCACCCAACCTGTCCAGATCATTCTGAAGGCTCTCTGCATCCTCGTTGGGTGATGAAAAGGGAGATTGGTGTTGTTTAAATTAACCCTTCCCTCCTCTCCATAACATGTTGTTCACAACCTCGGGATCTCCCAAACTGCATAATAGAATTATTTCCAAGTGGAGTCACTGTCGTAATGTAGGAAACCGTGGAATCTTACAATTGCAGATCCTATTGTTCAGATGAAACGATGAACTGAGGTTTTGTTTTCTCACTCAGGTGGAGGTTAAAGATCCCAATGATATTTTCTTCTCTTACAGAGTAGGGATTTTTTTCTGGTGAGAGTTCCCTACTGAGCCAAGCTGAATTAAACTTTCAATTGGAAATAAAAGCAAACTACTGCGGATGCTGGAATCTGAAACCAAAAGAGAAAATGCTGGAAAATCTCAGCAGGTCTGGCAGCATCTGTAAGGAGGGAAAAGAGCTGACGTTTCGAGTCCAGGTGACCCTTTGTCAAAGCTTTCCAGCGTTTTCTCTTTTGGTTTTAAATTGGAAATGTATGTTTATTTCCTTCCTGCAGCATGCACCAGTCATATTTACAATCCCAAGCTCCTGCCGTCTGTACCTGGCGCTTGCACGATGGATTTCCAGTTTGTTTTTCAAGCCCCGTATTTATGGAATGAGCATCTCTCCATTTGGCAGTTGCAAGGCATGGCACAGTTCAAACCATGTGTACAACTCACATCCTGGGCACTCCGACCCCGGGCACAGGATCTCCCACCTTTAAGGGTAACTTTTTAAACATTTTTCTTTCTACTTTGATGGAACTCATGGTGCCAGGAGCGGCCCAGTGCCTCAGTGAAATGAGGATAGACAGGGCACAGTGGGGTGGCACAGTGGGGGGCGGCACAGTGGTTTGCACTGCTCCCTCACAGCACCAGGGACCTGGGTTCAATTCCGGCCTTGGGTCACTGTCTGTGTGGAGTTTACACGTTCTCCTCGTGTCTGCGTGGGTTTCCTCCGGGTGCTTCGGTTTCCCCCCGCACTCAAAAGATGTCCAGGTTGAGTGGATTGGCTGTGCTAAATTGCCCCTTAGTGTCCCAAGACCGATAGGTCAGGGGGATTGGCGGGGTAAATATTTGGGGTTGCAGGGATGGGATCCGGGTAAGATGCTCTGTTAGAGAGTTAGTGCAGACTCGATGGGCTGAATGGCCTCCTTCTGCACTGTAAGGATTCTATGATTCTAGGGCAATTCAATCAAGGAAGGCATCACAGGTGAGCTAGATGCCTCCTCGCCCAATATGCAGATGTGCACACATGTGTGCATACACACACATACACACATTCAGTTTTCAGCAGGGGAGAGGGGGTGGGTAACGGTGAAGCTCTGGAAATCCTGGCTGATTGTCCTGTTTCCCTTTAACTGGGCACCTCTGTCCTTCAATGGGGCCGTTAAGAGTCACCCACATTGCTGCAGCTCTGGAGTCACATGTAGGCCAGACCGGGTAAGGACAGCAGATTTCCTTCCCTAAAGGACATTAGTGAACCAGATGGGTTTTTATGTCAATCCAATAGTTTTGCGGTCACCATTACTGATCCTGCCTTTTTAGTTACCGGTTTATTTAATTAATTTCATTGGAATTCTCCCGCAGCCATGGTGAGATTTGAACTCTTGTTGTCTTAGGATAAGTACTCAAGGCCTCTGCGTTTCTAGCCCCGTAATAAAACCACTCTGCTACCATACCCTGCAAAACTAACAAAAAAAAAACACATAAATGAACTAGCGTGTGAGAATAAAAGAAGCCATTATATCCTGGTTAAAGATTGCCTTGTAAGCTGCATAAACCTCGCTGTGTCCTTGTCAAAAACAGCAACTGAGATCTCAAATGAACTGAGATTTTAAAAAGACCATTGTGGTTGGTGATGTCGGTGTGACAATGGAGTCTTTATGCAGTGGTCCTCGCTAACGCTGTGAGGAAGGGGAGAGATGCCTGATTCTGTGTCATTCCCTCTGACCAACAGACAAATTCCCGAAAGCTGTTTGCATTAGAGTCACCGAGATAAAATGCTTCCGATGCGACGGATTGTGGAGAATTATGTTACTGGACACACACAACCCATTGACTGAGTTCAATATTCCTTTCATGCATCCTATTAGGGCATTATGTTAAGAAGGGGCTATTTTTAAAAAAATGTATTTTGGAGATAATGTGTTACCAGAGAGTTATTTTTTATTTTCACTTTGAAGTCCTTGCCTTGCCCACTAAACTTTCATCACCTGTGTGTGAAAGTGGTCGCTGAGGGTTTTTCTCTGTGGCCTGAAAAATGGAATCCAACTGCTTTGATCTCAGTCCAGGAACCATCTAAAGCTCAGGATCAATGCGATGGCAGATTCATTATTTAACCTGTCTGTATGCTAAAGGAATCTCTGTGCTGTGAAATGGCAAGAACAAAAGTGGCAACACAGAGGCAGCATTAGGAATCAGTGCAGCAATACAGTACAGTCCAAAGATGTGCGGGCTAGTTGGATTGGCCGTGCTAAATTGCCCCTTAGTGTCAGGTGGACTAGCTAGGGTAAATGTATGGGGTTAAGGGGATAGGGCCTGGGTGGGCCTGTGGTCAGTGGAGATTTGATGGACCGAATGGCCTCTTTCTGCGCTGTAGGATTCTATGACTCTACAGGCGCTGGTTTGTGTTGAATTGTGGTGTGGTGATGTGGTCTCTTTCGGGGGCACACCCTGAGGGTCACATGATTGTGCTGGACCCAATGGGAAGGAAGTGCGAGAAGCCGAGCCAATCGAGTGCAAGGGCGCACATCCTGGGTCAGGCAGTAAACTCAGCTGGAGCCAGGGAGGAGGAAGGAATAGACGTGTTCCAGTTCTGTTGGATCCTTGTCTGATAGTTGCTAATAAACCCTTTATGACTTGATGCCACAACGTGTCGCCTTCAATGTTGTTACACTGGCGACGAGGAAAAACTTTGTTAGTCATTGGGGGATTGCAGTGTGCAGCTGGAGGGGCAGGAGAGTGAGCATCAAAACTATGAAGAAGCAAGGGATATAAACCTTATAAGAATGTCTTCAATTGGAAAGATTGAACTCTTTGACCCAGAAGTGGAAAACTGGGGGCAATATATCGAAAGGCTGCGTTATTTCTTTGCAGCTGATGAGATCACAGCAGAGGAAAAATGGAAGGCGATAGTACTCTCAGTTCATATCCCACAAACGTACAGCCTGGTCAGGAGTATAGCATCACCTAACACTCCAGACACAAAGGGCAGAATTTTACCATCCTGCCCACCGCTGGAATTGTTGTAGGCGGGACACGGACCTGTGAAGGTCCATTGACCTCAGGTGGGGATTTTCCAACATTGGGGCAAGTGCGGTCGGAAAATCCCGCCCAAGTGATCAGATCGTCAAATTGGTCAAAAATCATTTTAACCCCTGACCTTCAATCATCATGTTGACGTATAAATTTCATTCAACAGTCTGGGAGCCGGGGGGAGGCCATCCCTGGTTTCATGGCCAGAGTGAGAAGGTGAACAGAGAACTGGAAATTCGGCCCAGCTTCAGGGGAGATAGTCTATGGAATAAACAGCCTTGTAATATAGAAGAAATCACTGGCTGAGACCAAGATCTCTTTAGAAAAAGTTATGGAGATGGCCCCAAGTGACTGGATGTGCTGAGCAGGGTGTCAGCAAGTTACAAAGCCTGCCCTCATGCTGGGGGAAGCATGAGATGTTTCACTTCAGGTGTGATTCAAATGACCCACTAGGGAGCTTTTATCAAACAAAGTTTATTTAAGGATACAGTTAACATATAGCAATAACTTTTACCAATTACAAGCGAGCAGATAAAATTAAACTTGTTGAAAATACTAAAACTACAGAGGACAGAGGCTTTCAAGAGTTGCTGTGTAAATTAACTGAGGTTTTCCAAAAGAAACTGGGACCTGGGTTCAATTCCGGTCTCGGGTCACTGTGTGGAGTCTGTACATTCTCCCCGTGTCTGCGTGGGTTTTCTCCGGGTGCTCCGGTTTTCTCCCACAAACCAAAGATGTGTGGTTTAGGTTGATTGGATATGTTAAATTGCCCCTTAGTGTCAGGGGATTAGCAGGGTAAATACAGGGGGTTACGGGGATAGGGCCTGGGTGGGATTGTTGGTGGTGCAGACTCAATGGGCTGAATGGCCTCCTTCTGCACTGTAGGGATTCTATGATTCTATAAATAAAGGGGGCTAAAGCAAAAATTTATTTGAATCCTGAAGCAATGCCAATGTTTTTTGGGTTCGCCTAGTGCCTTATGCAGTTCATCATAAGGTTGAGGTAGAGCTTTGGAGATGGAAAGATTTAGTATTAAAAACCTGGACAGTTCTCTGAATGGGCAGCACCCGTTGTCCACATTGTCCCTATCCACAAACTGAATCGTATTGTAATAATCTGTGGGGATTATAAGCTAACTGTAAATTGAGGAGCTCAGACAGATGGATACCCCATTCTATAAATTGTGGACCTTGACACTAAATTAGCAGAGACTTAAGTAGACTGAGTTAGAACTCAGTCTACCAGCAGCTGGAGTTGGATGAGGATTCACAGAGGTTAGTTACTATCAACACCCACAAGGGACTATACCAGTATCCACATTTCCCTTTTGGTTAGCACTGCTGCCTCACAGCGCCAGGGACCCGGGTTCGATTCCCGGCTTGCGTCACTGTCTATGTGGAGTTTGCACATTCTCCCGGTGTCTGCGTGGGTTTCCTCAGGGTGCTCTGGTTTCCTCCCACACTCCAAAGATGTGTGGGTTAGGTGGATTGGCCATGCTAAATTGCCCCTTAGTGTCAGGGGGACTAGCTAGAGTAAATGCATGGGGTTATGGGGATAGGGTCTGGGTGGGACTGTGGTCAGTGCAGACTCGATGGGCTGAATGGCCTCCTTCCGCACTGTAGGATTCTATTATTTCTATGAGTCTCATCGGCCTGTGCCATTTCCAGCGTATGATGGAAAGTTTACTACAGGGCATTCCTAAAGTAGTGGTGTACCTGGATGACGTTCTAATTACGGGAGCCCCACCTTAGGGCATTATAATTCAGGTCAGAAACTCCAAAGTGTTTTATGAAAACCATTTGGATCATAAGTTTTGCATCTTGAATGTGGCCAGGATAAGCATGAGATGCTTCACCTCAGGTATGATTCAAATGACCCACTAGGGAGCTTTTATCAAACCAAATTTATTTAAAAATACAGTTAACATACTGCAATAACTTTTACCAATTCCAAAAAAGAAAAAAAAAACATCATGACATTGCATAAACCTTAACAACTCTATGAAACCAAAGAAACTTCCATATAAACATACACCTGCCACAGGTTTAGCACAGAAAATACGAATGATCACGAGATGCTGGAACTTAGTCCTTTGGTTGCAGAACTGAAACTCTGACTTCCCAGCCTTATATCTTCCAGCAGCCCTCGAGGTCGAGATAATGCCACCACTGGCCTCTAGCTTTCAGCCAGTGAACTACTGCAAGAGACAGAGTTCTCCAGGAAGGCAAGAAGACCAGCTTCCAGCTAGCCGGCAGATTACAATACCAGGAGAGAGAAGGAGAAACACTGCTTTTTAGTCTGATGTGTAAACATCCTCTAAACTATAACAGCAACCAACAACCTAAATCTGAAAATAAAAGAACTCCTGTCACCTGACCTGTCAATCATTCTTCCCCCGAACAATGTAAAAGGTCGTAAAACCCAGGACACTGCATAAAGCCCAGAGTCAAAATAAACAAAAGCCCATGTGAACCATTGAAGCAACAATAAAAGGACTTCTAAGCAGACAGCTCAGCAACAATGAAAAAAAACCTGCTTACGAACTACAGAGAACATGATTTTTAAAAAAATTTCTTAAAGGTACACTAGCTTCACGGAGCAAACTTAAAGAGAGTTTGGAGAGGATTTAAAGAGACAGCTGTCTGTTTAGAATGAAATAAATGCACTTTCCAAGTGGATGAAGTTACATATTTGGGTTTCAGCATAAGACACTAAAGGTTTACATCCTTTGGAGGATAAAGTTAAAACCATCAAGGAAATACCACAGTCTAAAAATGTATCAGAATTAAAATTGTTCTTAGGAATGGTGAATTATTATGGCAGATTCTTACAAGCTTAGCCCCACATCAGCTTTTGAAGAAGCATCAGCTTTAGAGATGGGGAGAAGGACAAAAAGAGGCGTTTACAAAAGTAAAGCAAGCTGTATACTCATCGACACTGCTTGTACTGTATGGAGTGAGAGCCGTCTTGTCCCATAATGTGTCTGATGGAGTAAAGAGGCAATTGTATTGGCATCAGCAACCTTATCAGTCGCTGAGAAAAAGTATTCTCAGCTGGACACAAGGAACTATGAACATGTTCCCCTAGATCTCTTTGTTCTGTAACTCTCCCCAATGCCCTACCATTAACTGAGTAAGTCCTGCCCTGGTTCAATCTACCAAAATGCATCACCTCACATTTGTCTAAATTAAACTCCATCTGCCATTTGTCAGCCCACTGGCCCAATTGATTGACGAGTCCAGGATGCAATCGTCCCCGCTCAGTTTCCTTTGTGGTCTTGCCATGAAATGTTCTCTCCCGACAGTGGTCCCCCCCAAAGTGGACCAGCCATGATGGTAGAACCGGAGGCCATTTAGGCCCTCCGGGGAGGTCGGGGCAAAGGGGCGTGCCCCTGGGCAGTGCCAGCCTGGCATTGCCAGCTTGGCATGCTGGCACTGCCCACTGGGCACCATGGCACTGTTCACCGGGCACCGGGTGGGGCCAGAGGGGGCAGGACCTTCTGGAGGATGCAGCCTACTGGGGGGGCAGTCAGTATGGGGGGTGCACTGCGCACTCTGCAGGTGATCGGTGGGATGGGGTGGGGGCGATTGGTCTGGGTGATGGGGGCGCGGTCTGATATTTCTGGGTGGTGCGAAGCTCATGATCGGCCGTGGGCTCCTGCATTAGCTGCGGGGGCTGGTTCGAGGCCGGCTGAAGCAGCAGAGGGCTGACTGGTCTCTCACACAAGTCTCTCTCTCAGACCTGTTAGGCCTCTGCTGGTTGCCATTACGCATGTGAGGCACAGAGGACTGCACATGCGCAATAGTGCCCTCTGCTGCTACAGCAGGCTTGCTGGTGATTTAAGCCCCACCACCTTCTCCTACAGGCGAGGAATGGTTTAGCCCATTTTTTCCTGCACTGAGGGCAAACAATTCTGGATTTGAAGGAACCCAAAAAACAGATGAGAAACTCTCCCATTTTCCCGCTCGTCCTGGACTTAGAATGTTTTTGGTAAGCTTCCCCCCAGAAAGTCTGGGGGTAATTTATCCCAGCCGCTGGACTAGAGAATCCCAGCCGCGGGCCTGGAGAATCCCAGCTGTGGGTGAGGTTAGACAATTCCGGCCTGGATGTGTGTTTTCAGAAGGTGCAGAGGGTCGATAAAGGAGGGTTAACTTCTGGAATCTTGTTTTTGTGGAACAGTTCATCATCATAATCCATCTTGATAATCCCTTGCTTGATTTAGTCACTGTGCCTGCTTATGGAGTTAGTATTGTCACAGTAATCTTGGGGAGTTTGCTACATTATACCCTGTGGATAGCACTTACAACAGACATATGAGATGTTGTGGGAGTGGTGGATATTATTAAATATAGTCAGTGCAAACCAGAGTTGGGGGAGAGCCACAAAACCAAACATTCAGTAGTTGGCAAGTGCCACTCCATTGTTGCAGGAGTTGTGAATCATCATTGAACAGCTGCTATTCTTTCCTTATCCCAGGAGGAAGGTCATTGAAGATCATAGAATCCCGAGAGTGCTGAAGGAGGCCATTGGGCCCATCGAGTTTGCACCGACAGCAATCCCATCTAGGCCCTATCCCCATAACCCCATGTATTCACCCCGCTAGTCCCCTGACACTAAGGGCCAATTTAACATGGCCAATCCACCTAACCCGCACATCTTTGGATGAGAATGATTGAATGAAGAATGCATTGCTGAGCAACTCTGGCAGAATATTCAGGTGTTGCGATGATTAATTTCCAACAACAAATGCTGTCCCAGACAGTGTCGCCCACGTCCCATGAATGAATAAATTAAAAAAATTATTGCAAGGAACGTGGAAGATAAAAGTCGAGATGTTTTGCTGCAGCCAATTTTTTAAAAATCATTCATGTGATGTGGGCATGGCTGGCTGGGCCAGTGTTTATTGTCCATAATTAATTGCCCTTTGTCTTATTGAATGATAGTGCAGGCTCAAGGGGTCGAATGGCCTACTCCTGTGTGTCAGATTTAACTTCAGTCTCCAGAGGTTTTCCCACAGATTCCCAGCTGGCCAGCATCTTTGGTGCCACGTTCAGCTGGCACGGCTTCAAATCCCATCACAGCCGCTGGTGGAATTCAAATTTAGTTCATAAATCTGGAAAATGAAGCTCGTGATGATGCACAATGTTATCATCGATTGTTGACTCTGCTTCAGGGAAGGAAATCTGCCATCCTTACCCTACCTGGCCTACATGTGACTCCAGCCCCAGAGTAATGTGGTTGACTCTTAATTGCATTCAGTTCAAAGGCAATCAGGGATGGGCAACAAATGCTGGCATTGCCAGCAACATCTACATCCCATATCAACATAACAATTAGGAGCAGGAGTAGGCCATTCGGCCCCTTGAGCCTGCCCTATCATTCAATAAGACGAAGGGCAATTAGTTATGGACAATAAACACTGGCCCAGCCAGCCATGCCCACATCCCATGAATGATTTAAAAAAAAAATTGGCTGCAGCAAAACATCTCGATTTTTATCTTCCACATTCCTTGCAATAATTTTTTTAATTTATTCATTCATGGGACGTGGGCGACACTGTCTGGGACAGCATTTATTCGCCATCCCGAATTTCCCTTGAACTCTGTGATTTGCTGGGCCTTTTCAGAGGGCAGTTGAGAGTCAACCACATTGCTGTGGCTCTGGAGTCACATGTAGGCCAGACTGGGTAAGGATGGCAGATTTCCTTCCCCAAAATGACATTAGTGAACCAAATAAGTTTTTCTGACAATGGTTTCATGGTCATCGGTAGATTCTTAATTCCAGATATTTTTTATTGAATTCAAATTCCACCATCTGCCATGGCGGGATTTGAACCTGGGTCCCTAGAACATTAGTTTCTGGGTTAATAGTCTAGCAGTAATGCCTCCTTCAAAGTTGCAACATTCCATTTTGTTCCTAATCACTTGCTGTACCTGCACACTAACATTTCCTGATCCATGCACCAGGACACCCAGATCCTTCAGTACCTCAGAGTTCTGCAATCTCTCTCCATTTAAATAACATTCTGCTTTTCTATTGTTCCTGCCAAAGTGAACACATTTCACATTTTTCCACATTAAACGCGATTGGCTAATTTTTTGCCCACTCAGTTAACCTATCAACGCGCCTTTGCCTTATGTCCTCTTCACAACTGACTTTCCAACTTACCTTTGGATCATCAGCAAATTATATATTCCATGAAATAATAAAGTATAAAGAACAGGCCGATACTTTAAAAGTACTTCATTGGTTGCAATGTGTTTTGAGAAGTCGTGAAAGCCAGGATATAAATGCAAGTCTTCTTTATTTTATTTCTTATTCAGAATTTGGATCCTTTACCCTGAATAATTCTGAAAGCTAATATAGTTTGAGATGAATTTTGGTAAACAATGTGACAGGCTGACCTGATTCTGACAGTATAATAGACGGCTTGTTTTATGAGTGTATCGGTTTACCAGGTACCTACTTCACTCCTTTGGTAGATCTTAGTTACACTTGATGGTGAAGAAGGTTATTGTTGACTCAGTCACAAGAGACGCATTATTCTGGGGAAGTGCTAACACACATTTCGAACTAAAGACTCTGAAGAAACCTCTCTCGGATATAAATAAACCCCAAGGCCATGCAATAACAAATCCTGTATGAACAAATATCAGATTAGCTGTCCTGGTGAAAATATTCAATGTTTTAGCTTTCACTCACAAGCCAAGTGTTCTACAAAATGAGAAAGTGCTGGAAATACCTCGCAGAACTGGCGGTACCTGTGGAGAGAAAAAACAGGTGAACATTTCGAGTTGAATATGACTCCTCCATTCCAACACTTTCTGTTTTTATTTCAGATTTCCAGCATCAGAAGTATTTTTATTTTGTTCTGCAGAATTATATCCCCTCATTCATTACACCAAGTATCATAGAATCCCTACAAGTGCAGAAGAGGCCATTTGGCCCATCTGAGACCGCACCGACTCTCTGACTGAGTATCTTACACAGCCCCTCTCCCCCGCCCTATCCCCATAACCCCGCACACTTACTCTGGCCAATCCACCTAACCTACACATCTTTGGACTGTGGGAGGAAACCGGAGCACCCGGAGGAAACCCACGCAGACACGGGGAGAACGTGCAGACTGCACACAGACAGTGACCCGAGCCGGAACTGTGCCACCATGCCGAAGTAACCTGAAGTTTGGTTCCCACTGTGGATTCCTCAAGACCATGATGATATGTGTTTTATAAATTGTTAATAAGAATGAAGAAATAATTGTGCCGAATGGGTCAGTTCAGTTCAAGTATTGTCGCGTGCGGCTGATACTCCAACCTGTCTCCCGCTGAAACCTCCACCTGTGCCTCTGTTGTCCCTAGTCTCGACTGGTCAATGCATTCCTGGCTGGCTTCCCACCTCCTGCCCACCAACCACCTCAGCTCATCTAAAACTGCTGCATGCTCTAATTCACAACAAACCCCATTCATCCATTTGGGGTGACACGGTGGCACAGTGGCTTAGCACTGCTGTCTCACAGCGCCAGGGACCCGGGTTTGATTCCCGGCTTGGGTCACTGTCTGTGTGGAGATTGCACATTCTCCCCATGTCTGTGTGGGTTTCCTCTGTGTGCTCCAGTTTCCTCCCACAGTCCAAAGATGTGTGGGTTAGGTGCAGTGGAAATTGCACCTTAGTGTCAAGGGGATTAGCTAGAGTAAATGTATGGTTATGGGGATAAGGCCTGGGTGGGATTGTGGTTGGTGCAGACTCGATGGGCCGAATGGCCTCCTTCTGCACTGTAGGATTATATGATCCATCAACTCTGTGCTCATTGACATATGCTGTCTCCCGGTTAAACAATGTCTCCATTTTAAAATTCCAATCCTTATTTTCAAATTCCTCCGTGGGCTTCAGCCACCTCTCACACTGCAATGTCTTACAACCTTCTGCGAGCTCTATGTTCCTCTAATTCTGCCCTCGTGGGCATTCCCATTTTAATCTCTGCAGCATTGGTCATTGGGCCTTCCATATTGCTGCTTCGAGGTCTGGAATTTCCTCATTAAACCTCTCCACCTCTTTTCTCCTTTATGGAATGAGTTGAAATTTATCTCTTTGACCAAGCTTTAGGCCATCTTCCCTAACATCTCTTTAGATGCTTTGGCATCAGATTTTGTTTGTTAATGCTCCTGCAAAGTGCCTTGGGACTATGTTAAAGGTACTATATCAATGCAATGTAGCTACTTGGGCAGGTCAGGAAAAGTGTCTGGTGCGTGTAAATGATGGCTGCATGAGTGTGAGTGGAGAATCCTGGGACAGACTGTCAGCAACACCGAGGAGAGTGAGAGCAGAGGACCCTGGGAGATACATCAGCAACACCTAGACCATAAGAGGGGGACCCTGGGGCAGGCAGCTAGCAAGGACCATAAGACCATAAGACATAGGAGCAGAATTAGGCCACTCAGCCCATCGAGTCTGCTCCGCCATTCAATCATGTCTGATATTTTTCTCATCCCCATTCTCCTGCCTTTTCCCCATAACCCCTGATCCCCTTATTAATCAAGAACCTATCTATCTCTGTCTGAAAGACACTCAATGACCTGGCCTCCACAGCCTTCTGCGGCAAAGAGTTCCACAGATTCACCACTCTCTGGCTGAAGAAATTCCTCCTCATCTCTGTTTTCAAGGATTGCTCCTTTAGCCTGAGGTTGGGCCCTCTGGTTCTAGTTTTTCCTACTAGTGGAAACATCCTCTCCACATCCACTCTATCCAGGCCTTGCAGTATCCTGTAAGTTTCAATAAGATCCCGCCTCATCCTTCTAAACTCCAACAAATACAAGAGAGTTCAAGAAGAGGACAACGGGAGAGTTAGTCAGTCGCACCTAGAGGCTGATTCACTGGATGTATACAGTGAATGTTACAATATTATGGTCCAAAAGACGTGCGGGTTAGATGCATTGGCCGTAGGAAACCACATTCTTTTTGAAATAGATGGCTACTTACATTTAAGTAAGAATCACAACTAATAAGCAAATAAAGTTAAGTCTAGGCCAAGTAAAATAAAGTTGCAGAAGTAACGCAAGGTGAAATCAAGTTAATGTATTGTGTGCAGTTCTGGTCACCTCATTACAAGAAGGATGTGGAGACACTGGAAAGAGTGCAAAGGAGATTTACCAGGATGCTGCCTGGTTTGGAGGGTAGGTCTTATGAGGAAAGGTTGAGGGAACTTGGGCTTTTCTCTTTGGAGCGGAGGAGGTTGAGAGGAGACTTGATAGAGGTTTATAAGATGATGAGGGGGATAGATAGAGTGAACGTTCAAAGACTATTTCCTCAGGTGAATGGAGCGGTAACTAGGGGGCATAACTATAGGGTTCATGGTGGGAGAAATAGGAAGGATGTCCGAGGTAGGTTTTTTACTCAGAGAGTGGTTGGGGTGTGGGATGGACTGCCTGCAGGGATAGTGGAGTCAGACACTTTAGGAACATTTAAGAAGCTATTGGATAGGCACATGGAGTACTTCGGGATGATAGGGAGGAAATAGCTTGATCTGGGTTTCAGACAAAGCTCGGCACAACATCGTGGGCCGAAGGGCCTGTTCTGTGCTGTACTGTTCTATGTTCTATGTAAGGGAGGTAAATTGAAGCCATGTGGAGTGTATGCCTTACAATATGTGGGAAGCTGCGGACCCTTCTGGTGTTCTAGAACTTTGAGCTCTGGATTTCAGAGCTCACACGGTGACTGGAGTCACTGTGGTGCATCCATGAAGCTGAGAGCTACGTAGATAGCAGGTTCAGTGAGGTGGCCACAACCACAGCTTAAGAGCCTGGAGGCAGAAAGGGACTGAGTGACTGCCAGGCAGTCCAAAAAAAACAATGTAGGTCGAGCAGGAGTCCCAGGCATCCCACTCATCAATTGGTTTTCCACTTTGGATACCAGTGAGGGCATTAGTTCCTCGGAGGTGGGCAATCATGTTTGTGGCAGCACAGGTGGCTCTGTTGTACAGCAGGGGAGGAAGGAGAGTGGAGGAACAATAGTGAAAGGGGATTCCATAGTTAGGGGAACAGGCAGACATTTCCCCGGCTATTGACATGACTCCAAGATGGTATGTTGTCTCCCTGGCGTCAGGGTCAAGGATGTTATAGAGCAACTGCAGGACATTCTTCGGGGGGGAGGGCGGTCAGTCAGAGATCATGGTCTATGTCGGGACCAATAACTTAGATAGGAAGACTTACTAGGATGCTACCGGGACTTGATGGTTTGAGTTATAAGGAGAGGCTGGATAGACTGGGATTCTTTTCCCTGGATCATAGGAGGCTTAGCGGTGATCTTATAGAGTTCGATAAAATAATTAGGGGCATAGATAAGGTAGATAGTCAACATCTTTTCCCAAAGGTAGGGGAGGCTGAAACTAGAGGGCATAGGTTTAAGGTGACAGGGGAGAGATACAAAAGAGTCCAGAGGGGCAATATTTTCGCAGAGGGTGGTGAGTGTCTGGAATGAGCTGCCAGAGGCGGGTACAATTTTGTCTTTCAAAAAGCGTTTAGACAGTTACATGGGTAAGATAGGCATAGAGGGATCTGGGCCAAATGCAGGCAATTGGGGCTGGCTTAGTGGTTAATAAAAAAGGTAGCATGGACAAGTTGGCTGAAGGGCCTGTTTCCATGCTGTAAACCTCTGTGACTTTATGAAGGGGGATGAGATTTTGAAAGCAGACTTTAGGGAGCTGGGAAGGACTTTAAAAAACAATTGCTTTAAAGCAGTAATCTCAGGATTACTCCCAATCCCACGTGCAAGTGAACATAGAAACAGGAGGATTGAGTAATTAAACACGTGGCTGGAAAACTGCTGAAGGATGGGGGGCAATAGGTATCTGAGGCTTTGGGAGCAGTCGGGGGAATGTAGCCGGACAAACTGGACAGTGTAGATCCCAACAGGATGGGGATGGATATCCTCGCAGGGAGATTAGCTGGAGCTGTTAGAACCATTGAAACCCTACAGTACAGAAAGAGGCCATTCGGCCCATCGAGTCTGCACCGACCACAATCCCACCCAGGCCCTACCCCCATATCCCTACATTTTTTTCCCACTAATCCCTCTAACCTATGCATCTCAGGACACTAAGGGGCAAATTTAGCATGGCCAATCAACCTAACCCACACATCTTTGGACTGTGGGAGGAAACCGGAGCACCCGGAGGAAACCCACGCAGACACGAGGAGAATGTGCAAACTCCACACAGACAGTGACCCAAGCCGGGAATTGAACCCAGGTCCCTGGAGCTGTGAAGCAGCAGTGCTAACCACTGTGCTACCGTGCTGCTGTTAGGTGTGGTTTAAACTGGACTGGCCGGGGGATGGGAACCTGAGAGCAAATTCAGAGCAGAGACCGAGAGGTGGAGGATTAGTGAATGACTCTGAAAGACAGAAGCAGCACAGGAAAATGGAAATGGAATTCAATCCGGAAAAGTGTGAGGTGATGCACTTGGACAGGACGAACAAGGCAAGGGAATGCATAGAAACCTAGAAGAAAGGAGCAGGAAGAGGCCATATGGCCCTTCGAGCTTGCTCTGCCATTCATCACGATCATGGCTGATCGTCCAACTCAATAGCCTAATCCTGCTTTCAACCATAACCTTTGATCCCATTCGCCTCAAGTGCTATATCCAGCCACCTCGTGAATACATTCAATGATTTGGCATCAACTATTTCCTGTGGTAATGAATTCCACAGGCTCATCACACTTTGGGTGAAGAAAAGTCTCCTCATCTCTATCCTAAATGGTCTACCCTGAATCCTCAGACTGTGACCCCTGGTTCTGGACTCTCTCACCATCGGGAACATCCTCCCTGCATCTATCCTGTCTAATCCTGTTAGAATTTTATAAGTCTCTATGAGATTCGCCCCTCATTCGTCTGAACTCCACCGAAAATAATTCTAACCTAGTCAATCTCTCCTCATACATCAAGCCTGCCATCCCCGGAATCAGAAAAGGAGACCAAAACTGCACACTATATTCTAGGTGTGGCCTCACCAGGGCCCTGTATAATTGCAACAACACATGATGAATGGCAGGACCTTGGGAAGCACTGAGGGCCAGAGGGACCTTGATGTATGCAGGACAGGTGGATAAAGTGGTTAAGAAGGCATATGGTATACTTGCCTTTATTAGCTGAGGCATAGAGTTTAAAAGCAGGGAGGTTATGCTGGAACTGTATAAAGTGTTGGTTATGCCAGAGTATTTTGTGCAGTTCTGGAATCTCCATTGAATACAGGAGTTGGGATGTCTTGTTGAAGTTGTACAAGGCATTGATAAGGCCACACTGTGTACAGTTCTGGTCACCCTATTATAGAAAGGATATTATTAAACTAGAAAGAGTGCAGAAAAGATTTACTAGGATGCTACCGGGACTTGATGGTTTGAGTTGTAAGGAGAGGCTGGATAGACTGGGACTTTTTTCTCTGGAGTGTAGGAGGCTTAGGGCTGATCTTATAGAGGTCTGTAAAATAATGAGGGGCACAGATCAGCTAGATAGTCAATATCTTTTCCCCAAAGGTAGGGGAGTCTAAAACTGAAGGGCATAGGTTTAAGGTGAGAGGGGAGAGATACAAAAGTGTCCAGAGGGGCAATTTTTTCACGCAGTGTGGCGAATGTCTGGAACAAGCTGCCAGAGGCAGTAGTAGAGGCAGGTACAATTTTGTCTTTTAAAAAACATTTAGACAGTTACATGGGTGTAAAGGGATATGGCCAAATGCGGGCAATTGAGACTAGCTTCGGGGTTTTAAAAAAAAGAGTGGCATGGACAAGTTGGGCTGAAGGGCCTGTTTTCATGCTGTAAACCTCTATGACTCTACATTATAGGAGGGATGTGAGGGCACTGGAAAGGTGCAGAGGAAATTTACCAGGGTGTTGCCTGGGCTGGAGGGTTTTAGTTATGAAGAGAGAGTGGATAGACTGCGTCTTCGGAAATGACGCTGGGCAATGGATGAAGTAGTGGGAGGGGGGGAGCATTTTGTAGATAGTGACCAGAATATAGTTCGAAGTACAAAGGTAGAATTGGAGTAAACGTTCTAAATTGGGAGAAGATAGAGGTTATAAAGCTGAGAGTTAAGCTGGCAAGAGTGAACTGGATTGATTCCAGAGATGAGGGGTTTGTCGTATGAAGAGAGATTGAACAGTTTAGGCCGATACTCTCTGGAATTTAGAAGAATGAGGGGAGATCAAATTGAGGTGTACAAGATGATAAAAGGTATGGATAAAGTAGACGTGGGGTGGATGCTTCCTCTTGTGGGGCATTCTAGGATGAGAGGTCATAGTCTTAGGATAAGGGGTAGCAAATTTAAAATGGAGTTGAGGAGAAACTACTTCTCCCAAAGGGTTGTGAATCTGTGGAATTCGCTACCCCAAAGTGCGGTGGATGCTGGAACAGTGAGTAAATTTAAGGAGGAGTTAGACAGATTTTTAATTGGTAATGGGTTGAAGGGTTATGGGGAGAAGGCAGGAAAATGGGGATGAGGAGCATATCAGCCATGATCGAATGGCGGAGAAGACTCGATGGGCCAAATGGCCTCTTTCTGCACTGTAGGGTTTCTATGATTCTATGGATGATGCAGATATTCTAGTTAAAGAGGAGGAGTATGAAATATTAGACACAATAAGCATAGTGAGTGAGGAAGTACTGGAAGGACAGACATCCTTGAAGGTGGATTAATAAGCAGGGCCAGATGGATTGTATCCCAGGCTGTTGAAGGAAGCAGGGTGAAATGATGGATGCTCTGAGGAGCATTTTCCAATCCTCACTTGATACAGACAAGGTCCCAGAGGATTGGAGATCTGCGAACCGTGTACCACTACTTAAAAAGGGTCCAAGGGATAGGCCAGAAAATTATAGGCCGGTAAGTCTGACTTCAGTGGTGAGTAAAATATTGGAAACAATTCTGAGACAGGATAAACTGTCATTTAGAAAGGCACGGTTTGGCCAGGGTTAGTCAGGGATAGTTTTGTCAAAAGAAAACCATGTCTTACTCAATAGAATTGTTTGAGGAAGTAACAAGGAGGATCGATGAGGGTAGTGGACATGGTCTACATGGATTTGAGTAAGGCATTTGACAAGATCCCAAATGGCAGAATAGTCAGAAAAGTGAGATCTCGTGGGATACAGGGGAAGGTGGTGAGTTGGACCCAAATTGACTCAGTGACAGGAAACAAAGGGTAATGGTTGATGGATGATTTTGCGAATGGAAAACAGTTTCCGGTGGTTTTCACCGAGTTCATTGTTTGGGCCCTTGTTGATTGTTGTATATATTAATGATTTAGACTTAAATGTGGGAGGCATGATTAGGAAATGTACAGTTTACATTAAAAAATGTCCGTACAGTTGACAGTGAAGAGGAGAACTGTTGACCCCAGTGTTAGATCAATGGTTTGGGTAAATCGGTAGAGAACCGGCAAATGGAATTCAATCTGGAAAAGTGAGAGGTCATGTGAGAGGGGTTGAGGAAGCGAGAGACCTTGGAGTGTATGTCCACAGGCTATTGAAGATTGCAGGCCGGGGTTACAATGTGGTCAAGAAAGCAGATAGAATGTTTTCCTTTATTGGACGAGGTATTGAATACAAAAACGTAATGATGGAACTGCATAAAATGCTGGCTAGGCCACAGCTGGAGTTTTGAGCACCGTTCTGGTCACCACATTACAGAAACAATGCCATTGCTCTGGAGAGAGTGCAGAGCAGATTTACAAGAATGTTGGCAGGGCTTGAAAATTGCAGCTATGAGAGGAGATTGAGTGGACATTGGACAGGTTAGGATTGTTTTCTTAGAACTGAGGAGGCTAAAGGGTGACCTAATTGAAGTATACAAGATTATGAGAGGCCTTGACAGGGTAGACAGGAAAGACTTGTTTCCCCTAGCTGCGAGGTCAGTTACCAAGGGGACATAAATTTAAGGTGATTGGCAGAAGGATTAGAGGGGACATGAGGAAAAACATTTCCACCCTGAGGGTGGTGGGCGTCTGGAATTCACCACCTGAATTGGTGATTGAGGCTGAAACACTCGACTCATTTAAAAGGCCCCTGGATCTGAACCTACAATGCTTCAAGGATCTGGACCAGGTGCTGAAAGTAGGGTGAAAATGAACGGCTCGTATACTTCCCTCTTTTTTGGTTGGTGCAGACACGATGGGCTGAATGGCCTCTTTCAGCACCGTGATGTTTCTAAAGTTCTTCGTTTCTATGAAATTTCAGTCTTTCAAAGGTTCCTTTTTAAAAGATGTGCGCTTGGATTTTTGTTCGTGAAGCGGGCGCGCAGAGTTAGGGAAATTCTCAGCTCTGTGAACCTGGTTTCAAAAATGGCTGCCCGGGTGTCAGATTTTCAGTCGGGGTGGGGGGCATGGGGGTGGGTGGTGGTGGTGGGGGGGGGGGGGGGAGCGTGACTAGATTAGAAGTCAGGGTGGGTGACCCTGGTCACCCTGAGGAGGCCATCAGGTGTGGAGCGAGCTGGGAGAGAGGTCAGCCCCATGTCTCAGTGTACCCAAACAGGCGCCGGTGTGTGATGACTAGGGGATTTTCACAGTGACCTTATTGCAGTGTTAATGCAAGTCTACTTGTGACGCTAATAAATAAACTTAACCTTAAACTCTTTTAATGCACAAAATCTAGCTTCACATCTTTAGCTAGCTCTGGTGTCGCGAAATAATTGAAGCAATTCACACACACCGTCCCTCAGAGTGTTGCTTGGAGCGGCCGTGTAGGTTCTGAAAAGTGAGCAGGTTACTGAGCAGCTTTCCAATACTGGAATGAATAACTTGTCGCTCATTAAGATTACTTGCCCTTTGATAGCATGAGTAAATTTATGAATGTGTAAAGGTTACTCCTCAGTATGAATGAATATTTCTAATGAGGTCTGCCAGGCAGTAGGTGCCAAGATTCCAGTTTCACTTGAACCATAACGAAGAGATGCCAAGTGTCGCTTTTTACAGGAAGGGAAACTGAGAGAATGAGTCACCTGGGGCCAGGATTTCACACCACCCAAATGGTTAGCAACAGTGCGGATTTGGCTTTGAAGCTGAGGATCTGGCAAACTCTCCCTCTCTCTCTCTCATACAGGGGGAATAATGTAGGTGCTGTAGAGAAGGTCGAAAATTTGTTGTCTGTCAGAGACACAGAAACATAGAAGATAGGAGCAGGAGGAGGCCATTCGGCCCTTCGAGCCTGCTCCGCCATTCATTATGATCATGGCCGATCGTCCAACTCAATAGCCTAACCCTGCTTTCTCCCCATAACCTTTGATCCCATTCGCCCCAAAGGTTAACAACATTGTATTATTCCTTTTGGAGAGGGGAATGTTTACACTTGGTGTTTTTACTGCCCATGTCCACAATCCAAAGAAGCCAATCGACAGTTGAAGGAATATCCCTATAGGAGCAACAATTGAAGTAAGTCCTCAGACCTCCTGCTGAGCTCTTGTGGTGCAGTGGGTAGTGATCCTACCTCTGAACCAGAAACTCTGTGTTCGAGTTCCACGCCAGGACTCGATGGCCAAGGAAGGTGTATTCATAACACGGCCAAACAGGTTGAGTGTCATACTGAAAATTCCTTCCAACATGACAATGGAGTCAAAATCCAATATCAGCCATTTTTTTTAAATTTTTAAAGTTTTATTAGTGTCACAAGTAGGCTTACATTAACACTCCAATGAAGTTACTGTGAAAATCCCCTAGTCGCCACACTCCGACTTCTGTTCGGGTACACTGAAGGAGAATTTAGCACGGTCAATGCATCTAACCAGCACGTCTTTCAGACTGAGAGGGGAAACTGGAGCACCCAGAGGAAACCCATGCAGACACAGGGAGAATGTGCAAACTCCACACAGACAGTGACTTGAGGCCGGAATCCAACCCGGGTCCCTGGCGCTGTGAGGCAGCAGTGCTAACCACTGTTACTGAAACCAGCTATATTGCAGATTTATTAATTGAATCCATGTTATCAGAGAATTAGCCGAGGCCTCTGGATCACGGGTACAATGTCATTACCACTATGCCACCATCGACAGTCATCCAAGTCAGTAATCGAACCGGGTCCCTGGCACTGTGAGGCAGCTGTGCTAACCACTGTGCCACCCGTGTTGACTGGCAGAGCGTGCACAATGTACCATGTGGTCCACTCCTTCTCCCATTTCTTGTGGTTGTATTTAAAGGTGTTATACTTCTATACAAAATATTGAGTCCCTACGATTTGTGGATAAAAGCTTCAATGGAAACTGCAACAAATGCTGAACTGCCTAAACATTTGGAAAATCAGATAAACAGAATTCTATATACTGCGAGTGTTTGGACATATGCAGAATGTGTGTCAGTGAGTTTCTACTCTTCAACAGCTGATCAGGAGCAGCACGATAGCACAGTGGTTAGCACTGCTGCCTCACAGCTCCAGGGACCTGGGTTTGATTCCCGGCTTGGGTCACTGCCTGTGTGGAGCTTGCACGTTCTCCCTGTGTGGGTTTCCTCCGGGTGCTCCAATTTCCTCCCACAGTCCAAAGATGTGTGGGTTAGGCGCATTGGACATGCTAAATTGCCCTTTAGTTCTCCAGGATGCGTAGGTTAGAGGGATTAGCGGGGTAAATATGTGGGGTTACGGGAATAGGGCCTGGGTGGGATTGTTGTCGGTGCAGACTCGATGGGCCGAATGGCCTCCTTCTGTACTGAGGGATTCTATGATTCTATGATACAAAACGATCCCATCATTTGACCCCGGGCTGTGCTCAGTTACCTGATATCAAATGGCAATGGCTTAGACCTCTAGTTCAGGGGAGGGAAACAACAACTTGTATACAGCGCCTTTCATAAAATAAAACATCCCAAAGCGCTTCACAGCAGAGTTACAAAACTAAATACCACACAGAACCAAATAAGGAGAAGAAGGGCAGGTGATCAAAAGCTTGGTCAGAGTGTTAGATTTTAAGGAGCAGATTAAAGGAGGAAAGCGAGGTGGAGAGGTTTAGGAAGGGAACTCTGGAGCTTGGGACCTCAACGGCTGCAGACACAGCCACCAATGACGGAGCGATTAAAATCGGGAACACTCTAAGAGGTCGAAATCGAGGAATGCAGAGATCTTGGTAGGTTGTAGAGCTGGAGGAGATGACAGAGATAGGGAGGGATGGGGCTATGGAGGGTTTGAAAACCAGAATGAGAACAGTGTGCACAAGATGTGGGATTTTACAGTCTCACTCATCCCGAAACCATAAAGTTCCACCCGAGGTCAACGGACGTTCTCCTTGCCCGCCCCTTGCCCACTCCAATTCCGTGGCAGGCGGGGTGGTAAATTTCTGGCCAAAGTTGGATGCCAGAGTAACTCACCTGATGAAGGAGCAGGACTCCAAAAGCTCCCAAAAGTGGAAGGGGGAGGGGGAGGAGGAAGAGGGGGAGGGGGAGGGGGAGGGGGAGGGGGAGGAGGAAGAGGGGGAGGGGGAGGGGGAGAAGGAAGGGGAAGGTGTCACCTGTGGCCGTGAGGGGAGGAATGGGAGTGAGTTCATTTTTTTTCCACCTATCAGAGCGCCCTTTAAAGTTAGCGCCCCAATTTCTGTGGAGGCGGCCTTACTGGCTTTATCAGGCCCACCCCACCCCGCCCTACCCCACCAGAATGACGGCGCAAACTATACCCCTCTGTAAACTACATCGCCAGTGTCAGGAAATCTGGTCAGGAAACTTGGCTGTGTTTCTGGAGAGAAAGACGTCAGTTTTCAGTCAGAACCTGACACTTTGGCTGGAATTCTCCAACTTTGTCCAAAGGCAAGGAATTAGTTTCTTACACTCATGAAGAGTGGCCACATGAACCAAACTTTGAAAAAGATAGCAATGTTCTCAGGTGACAGGATAAAAAAAGGTTGTGCCTCCACTTTTAATTATTAGCAAAACATCCATTGCTAATAATTGACATTTTGGTGACAGAATCGCTCTTTACCGTAATGATCTTCCTAGCATAACACCAATGCCCAACAGGTTATTTTCAATCATTAAAGCTTTTTTCAACTCTTTTTTTAAATACATTTAGTGTTTTAATGTTTACAACAAATACATATCTTCCACCATTCTATGCAACTGTCCCAGAATCTTCACAGTGTTTTTAAAACAAATATTGTCAATATATTGTTTCATAGTCACACGCAGGATACAAAATAGATGTTTATATGATTCATTAACTGAAGACAAGCAAGGTAATTAATAACATAATTTTTGAATTATATATGCATTGTGCATAAATACATTTTAAAATCAGAACATATTTCAAAATAATCAGTTTTAAAAGATAGAAAATATGTACATAAATATATAAAAACCCATGGTAATAAATTTACAAACACTCAGCTGTGTAGTTCTATTTGGTATCATGAGGTGCGCTTCACATTATGAAACCAGTGCCCAGCTCATTCTACTGTAGAGTGGCCTTTCCACTCCATGGGACCATTTGCACACTTGTATACTGCACAACCTTTTAACCAACCACACCGTGGCTGGAGGGAAAACAGAAGAAGTTGAAACAGCGTGAAAAAAGGGAGTTGATAAATAAATGGATGAGCAAACTGACTGGTGCTTAAATGAGACTAACTAACTATGTTGCAAAGCGAAACCACAGGGGAAAAAAAGGACTCGTATTACTAATTTTCCATCTTCCCGCAGTCGAAACTCAGTGGTCGGCATTTTACCGGTCTGCCTGCCATGGGAATCGGAGCGGGTGAGGGACGGACCGTGGGAAGGGCCGTTGACCTTGGCAGGATTTTTCGATTTCAGGATGATGAGTATTCCATCGGAAACCATCAACCAACAGGGAGCCAGCCAAGTAGCCAAAATGCAGCAATACATTGGAAGTGGGAGAAGGACTCTCCCCACCCTGTTCCAACTTGAAGTTCACCTGAAAAGCAACCTCCTGGAAAGTCAACTACATGAGGCTTTGCAGTTTATGGCAAATCCTCTGCTTTACAAGAGCTTCACTTCAATCAAAGCATCAACTCATCTAAGAAACTACAGATCTGCTATGAAAGATACTGAGACAATCATAAATTGCAATTGTATTGTTTTAACCGTCATCTATATCTAATTTTTGCATGATAATGTGGGTGTGTTGAGTGATTGAGACGTCGTGTTTTAAATCCCCCAGGGCAAATGTGTGATAATAAAACCCCGCTCTATATCTTGCTTGGAGGGCCTTTCCACTGCAACGTTCAGTGAAACATTGGGTCGTACTCTGCACAACTGAACTCTTGAATTTGAACTGCGTCACTATAGGCAGTTGCCAAATTGCAAGGGTTGGGGGGGGGGGGGGGGGGGGGCAGCGGGGCAGGGGGGGGGGGGGGGTTGGAAATTCCCCTACATAATTGAGGGTTTAAACCAAAACCTTTTGGGCCATTGAAATATTTCTATCAACAATCACAACATGCCAAAGTAAGGCACACAGTGAACGAAAGTCCAAGGTGATATGGAGAACCAAGTCAATCAAGGCTCAGGTAGATACAAATGAGACACCCGGGAGTGTTAGCTGTATTATTGAGTTTTAAACTTGTGGAATAACTTACTTATGCAAAAACAAAAGCATCTTACTGAGAAAGGTGGATAGGCCTGTGAGAAAAATGTGATTTGAAGTCAAAGTGATTTGGGTCATAGTTTGAGGATAAGGGGTAAACCTTCTAGGACTGAGATGAGGAGAAATTTCTTCACCCAGAGAGTGGTGAATGTGTGGAATTCATGACCACAGAAAGTAGTTGAGGCCAAAACATTGTGCGATTTCAAGAAGAAATTAGATATAGCTCTTGCGGCTAAAGGGATCATAGGATATTGGGAAAGGCAGGATCAGGATATTGAATTTGATGATCCGTCATGATCAAAATGAATGGTTGAGCAGGCTCGAAGGGCCGAATGGCCTATTCCTGCTTCTAGTTTCTATGTTTCTAAAAATGACAGTATCTGTGAACTATTCAGTATGGTGCATAGAGATGGCACTGAACTGGGCAAAGGAAAATCATTGGTTTGTCACCTAATCTTTGTCCACGTCAAAAGTTGCAGGGTGCTGGAGTAGACCTGGGTGCAGTCACACAGGATGTCTCTTGGTTAGAGTTGTATCGGTGCTGAGATGGGTGGATGGACTCAAGCAGAATTCTGGAGGAGATGAGCACAGGCCTGGGAGGAAACAATCTATGCATACATAGCCCTTGTAGAGGAAAGGGAGGTGGAGTGGAGGCAGTAGTCAATGCAGACAGAGTGGTTAATGACAATACTGACCGAGGTTTTGAAAGGGAGGGGCATAGTGCCCAAAGTGAGCAAATCATTCACAAAGTCAGTGTGATATCCTGCAGTCAAGTAGCTCAAAATTACCTCTCATTGAAGTTGCACTTGTGATTTGTAACCAAATTGTTCAAAAGTCCCCCCCAGAATTGACAGCTAATAGATCAGCCAAGCTGGGGGAGGGAGATCCTCATTCAGTGATAACAATTTTTAAGAAGGAGGAGAAATTTTGCATTTTCATCTGCAAAAAAAACCCCACTTTGAACAAAATACACATCCCATACTTTCCTTCCCCTTAATGTGATTCAAAACTTGTACCTTTGTACATCAATGTTTCAGATTACAACAACTTTATGAACAGAATCGGATTCACCAACAGTTACTAGTAAAGCTTAATGTATTGCTTAACATGGGAGAAAAAGTGTCCTCTTTAAAATACACAATTGTGTTTTAAACAAAATACAAATTAAAACATCAAGGTAAGTTCGAACTTTGATTGATTTGAGGTGTAATACATCCTGTCCTATTCTTTGATACATAACAGACAGATTAATCCACTTCCCTTAGTCGTGACGGTCACAACCTGTTTCGCTGAGAGATGTTTGTTTCTGATGCTTTGACAGTTTTATTCCACTTGTGTTGGCTTTTGGTGAAGTCTTTTATGGAGGGACATAACATCTCTCCATTGGTATCTTTCGTTTTGTAGTTTGGCCAGGTATAATCTAATAGTTCATGTCCAAACTGCCTTGGTTTGAAAACAAAAGGTTAACATACATATTCCACCAGAAATGTGGGTACAGAAGTTGGGGAGTATTTGCTTCATGTAAACAGGGTATTTAGTGACTTTGCACATTTTGAAATTGTGTTGCGACAGCTATTGAGCACTAACCATTGGTAATTTACACTACTCATTGGGATCTACCGAGTTACACCTTTGTGGTGAAGTTTGTGACATCGAGGCTAGAGAATAATGGAGGAACTAATCTTCCAGCAGTAACCCAAGATTCACCAATATTCCCAATTTAACTTCTGGGATATTCTCAGAACAAGTTCTACAAATTACCCAAATCTGTTTCACTTATTCTGGTCAACAATTTCATCTTCTTTAGCTTCCTTTGGCCCCATCTAACAAAAAAAAGTGAAGATATGCTAATGTTTGCAGGCTTCCTTGTAAATGTGCCATTATGACCACTGAACATAGTTGATGGATTTCAGAGGAATCCTTTTGGTTCTAAAGGCAGCGTGCAAGAAAGATCCCCTTCCTTATTTTGAACAAAAGGCATTATAAATATTCCTGAAAGGATTTGATTTGAGTTTTCACTGAACTTCATTGATCCTCAGCAGACCCAATTTCCGTAACGCTTCTTTGCGAGATTCATCTGTTGAGCCACGGCCGGAGAACTGGACTGTTACTCCTTGAGACCTGAATCCTGATGGTTTTTGAATGGACCGTGACCTGTGTATTCCAGACATATTTAATTTTGTGCTCGGATGAGGAATCTCTTTAGGTTCAGGTTTGGGACTGGGAGCTTTCAGAGGTGGTGTAACAGGAAGAGGTCCAGCTGCATGAGTGCCATTGGTTACAGATGGCACCTTCATTGACTGAGCAGAGGTTGAATTTCTGACCTTTGATTTGAAGCCATCGGAACTATTTGAATCCGTCTCGTCAGATTCTTCCACCAGCCCGAGTTTTGATAGCGCCTCGTCCCTTGTTTGGATGGAAACTGCTTCTTTGAAAGACAAACTCCTTCTTGGTTTAGCTTTCTGTTGCTGGTCATCTAACTCAGCAACAAGGAGGCTTGTGCCACCCAGGTTGGCCAACACTTGTGCTTTGCGTTCTTGCACTTTGACCGCTGCCTTGGTGATGGTGTTGTTGTATTCCCTGCTTGCCATCGAAATGCTAATGTTGGATGGAAACCTTTGGAGCTTCGCATTTCTGTAATGAAACTCCTGACCTTCAGTTGGAGAAGTCGAGTTCATCTGGTCGTTCTCGTAAGTGAAGCGTTTGCTTTCTGCTGGGGACACAGGCGATGTTATCCCATTCCCAGCTTTTTTCTCTGCAATCTTCTGTGCGATAACCATTGGCGTTGGCACTGATCCAGGTGGCTTTGCCAGGTTGTAGAAGGCTCTGGCCGGTTCGATTTCAGATTCAGGTGGGGTTCTCTCAAAGCTTCGTTGTTTTAGAAACTGTGCTGCATTGATCGTGGGACGTGGACGCTCTGGTGGCATCAGCTGCATTTTTTCTTGATTCGCCCGAACCTCCTCTTTCTGAGGTTCACCAATGTCTTTCTCAACTAGAAATTTAAAAAATGGTTTTGAAAATGTTGAAGATGTCTTTTTGTGAAACAAATTAACAGTCAGAACTTACACAAGCATTGATAGTGATTTCATTTAGAATAGGAATTAAATTATTCATACTCATAAAACTCTTCCCATTTCCATTGGATGTGTGAAGGGGAAGAAGGAACCTTGTTAGTAACTGGGGGAAACATCAGGGCTGCAGGAATGTCTGTCGCACCAATCGTTCCCCTGCCAATGAAAGTCCTGGTCCCCACCTGCCTATGTGCAGGCATTGTTACAAATAGCCCAGAGCTCTGGGCAGTAATCTAGCTGCATCTCCAAAGAAAATCATTTGTTTGTTTTGACTTCTCGGAGGATACAGTCCACCCAGGATGTCACCAGCGGTGGCCTTGTACGTTCTTGTGGAAGCAGGTACACCTCACTTCACAGGACCCAATGGTCAGCATACCTGCCCAATCCCAATATAGGGAGGCCCTCTTCCCATAATATGCCTAGCTGGAATCCCAATGGAATACTGGTCCCACTAAACCAGTGTGTATAATATCACGGCTGCCTGCAACCTTCCAACAATTCATCTAACTGGCTGCTCTTCATTTGTCAGTCTTGGTCAGGAGTTCCAGCAGCAGGAGACTATTACATCCAAACTCTGTTCTCCTCCCACTTCTCCGCACATCGGGACCAGCTACCAGAAGGTGCTCCACAGTGAAGTAGGTACAAAAGGGTGGCTTGCAAAAGATGCACCCTCTTCATTTGTCCTGGACTGTGTGCACGCGCCAAGTGCCTCCTGTACTGGTCATCCCCAACTGAGCAACGGGGTGATATCCTTAGAGTTAAGAGGAGCTTTTATAGCAATGTTTCAAATCATGAAATGTCTGTAAAGAGAAAAAGCTTCCAATGGTTGAAAGGTCAATAATCAAAGGATTGGTTGTAAATTTCCAAAAATCAGGAGACGTGACGGAGGATTGGAAAACTGCCCAATGTGACATTCCTATTCAGAAAGGGAGGGAGGCAAGAAAGCAAGGAACTGTAGGCTGATTAGCCTCACATCTATTGTGGGAAAAATGTTGGAATTGACTTTTGAGAAGTAATAGCAGCACATTTGGAAAATCATAATCTAATCAAGCAGAATCAGCATGGCTTCATGAAAGGGAAATCGTGTCTGACTCATTTATTAGAGTTTTTCGAGGAAATCTCAACCAGAGTGGATAGAGGGGAACCAGTAGATGTGTTGTATTTGGATTTCCAGAAGGCGTTCGGCAAGCTACCTCACAAAAGGTTAAATCATAAGATAAGCGTCCATGGTGTTGGAGGTAGTATATTGGCATGGATAGAGAATTGGTTAATGAGTAAGAAACAGCGAGTGGGGATAGGGCGTTCTTTTTCAGGTTGACGACCTGTAACTAATGGGGTTCCACAGGGATCGGTGCTGGGACCATAACTGTTGACAATATATATTAATGACTTTGAGGAAAGAAGCGAATGTACTGTAGCCAAATTTGCAAACAACACAAAAATAGGTGGAAAGGCAACCAAAAGAGAAAATGCTGGAAAATCTCAGCAGGTAAGGAGAGAAAAGAGCTGACGTTTCGAGTCCAGATGACCCTGGAAAGGCAAGTTGCAGGAGGGATACAAAACAGTTTACAAAGAGATATTGATTGGTTAAATAAGTGGGCAAAAAGTTGGCAAATGGAGTATAATGTGGGAAAGCGTGTAGTTGTTCATTTTGGAAGGGAGAACAAAAGAACAGAGTAGTGTTTAAATAGAGAAAAACTGCAGAAAGCTGCAACACAAAGAGACTTGGGGACACTTGTGCACGAAACACAGAAAGCTAGCACACAGGTGCAGCAGGTAATCAGGAAGGGTAATGGGATGTTGGCCCTTATTTCAAGGGGGTTGGTGTGGGAAGTCTTGCTGCAACAGTACAAGGTGCTGGTGAGACCACATCTGGGAGTAGTGGGAGTAGTGGGAGCAGTTTTGATTCCCTTATTTAAGGAAAGATATTATTTCATTGGAGGCCATTCAGAGAAGGTGCACTGGGATGGTCTTATGAGGAAAGGTTAAACAGGCTGGGACTCGACTCATTGGAGTTTAGAAGAATGAGATGTGATCTCATTGAAACATATAGGGTTCTTAGGGGGCGCGACGGGGTAAATGTTGAGAGGATGTTTCCCCCTCATGGGAGAGTCCAGGACCAGAGGACATAGTCTCAGAATAAAGTGGCGCCAATTTAAGACTGAGATGAAGAGGAATTTCTTCTCTCAGAGGGTTGAGAATCATTGGAACTCCTTGCCAATGGGGGCAGAATCCTGCTGTAAATTTAAGGCTTGAGGAATAGATTTTTTGATCAGTGAGGGAATCAAGGGTTATGAGGAAAGGGCAGGGAAGTGGACCTGAGGAATGTTGGATCAACGATGATCCTATTGAATGGTGGAGCAGGCTCAAGGGGCCGAATGGCCTATTCCTGATCCTATGGCCTTATCCAGATTTAAGGTGATTGGCAAAAGAGGTGACATAAGGAAAGACTACTTTTTAGTTTTTAAACATAATGAGTAGTTAGGATTTAGAATGCTCTGCTTTATGGGGCGTTGGATACAGATTTAATAGTGTCTTCAAGAGTACCTGATAAAGGAGAAGTGCTCCGAAAGCTCGTGATTCAAAATAAATCCTAACCTGATGCTGTAAGACTTCTTACTGTCTTCAAGGGGTGGAGATGCTGGCGTTGGACTGGGGTGGGCACAGTAAGAAGTCTCACAACACCAGGTTAAAGTCCAAAAGGTTTATTTGGTATCACGAGCTTACAGAGTACTGCCCCTTCATCAGGTGAGTGGAGAGTTGGGTTCACAAACACGGCATATATAGACAGAGACTCAATTGCAAGATAATGGTTGGAATGCGAAACTTAACAGGTAATCAAGTCTTTACAGTATAAGGGTACCTGTGATTAACCTGTGATTATCCCTCTCTCCACTCGCTGTACCTATAAAGACTTAATTACCTGTTAAGACTCGCATTCCTACCATTATCTTGCAATTGCGTCTCTGTCTATATATGCCCTGTTTGTGAACCCCACTCTCCACTCACTGATGAAGGAGCAGCGCTCTGAAAGCTTGTGATACCAAATAAAACTGTTGGACTTTAACCTGGTGTTGTGAGACTTTTTACTGTCTTCAAGAGGGGACTGAAGGAGCAGAAAAATTGCAGTAATGTAGGGAAAGTAGGAGTGGGATTATTTGGATTTCACTTCAAGTGCCAGTGCAGGCTGATTAGGCTGAATGGCCTCGTTCTGTGCTGTAATATTCTATGTTTCTCTAAGTGATCCGAGATTGCGAACTGTAATGATACAAGGGATTAAATCTGTACTGCAGCACTAAACAATGCTTCATTGTGTTGCAACAGCTATTGTTGATGTAATTGAGAAAAGGGTACCCATTTACTTTTATTTAAAAATAAACTACAAAAGGCTGTGAATGTAGCCCAATCCATCACGCAAACCGGCCTCCCATCCATTGACTCTGTCTACACTTCCTACTGCCTCAGAAAAGCAGCCAGCATAATTAAGGACCCCACGCACCCCGGACATTCTCTCTTCCACTATCTTCCTTCGGGAAAAAGATACAAAAGTCTGAGGTCACGTACCAACCGACTCAAGAACAGCTTCTTCTCTGTTGCTGTCAGACTTTTGAATGGACTTACCCTGCATTAAGTTGATCTTTCTCTACACCCTAGCTATGACTGTAACACTACATTCTGCACTCTTCTTCTCTATGAATGGTATGCTTTGTCTGTATAGCGTGCAAAAAACAATATTTTTCACTGTATGTTAATTCATGTGGCAATAATAAATCAAATCAAATCAAGTCAAAAAAAGCCTGGTTGAATAGCAAAGGCCGGTAATGGAGGGTGTCAGCATGGATGAAAGAGAGTGGGAAAGAATAATTAAATAAATCAGGAGTGGTTAAGTGATGTTTGATTATTCCCATTGTTAGAGCAGAAGACGATGATTGAGTCTTGATTTGAACTCAGTAAAGGGCGTTGCGGTGGCACAGTGGTTAGCACTGCTAACCCAAACAGGGGCCTGGGTGTGGCGATGGGGAGATTTTCACTTCATTGCAGCGTTAATGTAAGCCTACTTGTGACACTAATAAACAAACTTTAAAAAAACGATGCAGGGAAGAGGGAGAAATTCTAGCCATTTAACACACCTGGAAGCACATTTTCATAATGAGCTACACGTTCTGATGCCTGAGGTCGGGCCACCACCAGGTCAATGATTTCTTCATTCCCTGAGTGAATCTGCGTTGGTGTGCTTGGATCTTCACTTTTGACACTGCAAACAGAACTACTTTCCTCAAAATCATCCTTCAGGGAGTCCAGAGTTGTCTCAAAGAACAGAATGCATTCCTGTTCCTCGTGAGACATATAATTCATGAAGTCGTCATCCTACAGGTAACAAAGTCCAATGGTTAGGCGACAAAGAAAAATTACAAATGCAAGAAACCAAAGCAAAACAAACACATTCAAAAAAAAGCTCAGCAGGCCACTCAGTTCTTGAAAGTCAACGTTTCAAGTGCGTCCCTTCGTTAGAATTGTTCAGAATGATGAGGGTTCCAGGAATACATCTTGCCCTTTGTACATTGCAACAGTGGCTTCATTGGCTGTGAAGGGCTTTGAAAGGTGCTATACCAATGCAAAATCCCTTCATTCATTCTTTCCATCAGATCCTGACTGGGCCACTGTTTGTTTGCAGTTTCCATGGTGACAGTTAGCCTGTTAACACTCATCCAAGAGAATAATCCCGACCTTGGAGTAAGAGAATGGCAATTGCCAGATGGCTAATGGATTTTAACTAGAACAATCGAAGCCCACCTCCTCAACTCAGAAACAAAAGCAAAATATTACAGACATTGAAAACATGAAATACAAAATAAAATGTTCGAAATACTCCACAGATCAGATAGCATCTTTTTTATTCATTTGTGGGACACGGGCGCCACTGGCTGGCCAGCATTTATTGCCCATCCCTAGTTGCTGAGGACAGTTGAGAGTCAGACACATTGCTGTGGCTCTGGAGCCATGATGTGGAGATGCCGGCGTTAGACTGGGGTAAGCACAGTAAGAAGTCTCACAACACCAGGTTAAAGTCCAACAGGTTTATTTGGTAGCACAAGCTCTCGGAGTGTTGCTCCTTCTTCAGGTGACTCACCCGCTCCACGTCTACTTTATCCATACCTTTTATCATCTTGTATACCTCAATTTGATTTCCCCTCGTTCTTCTAAATTCCAGAGAGTATCGGCCTAAACTGTTCAATCTCTCTTCATACGACAAACCCCTCATCTCTGGAATCAATCCAGTGAACCTCCTCTGAACTGCCTCCAATGCCACTACATCTTTCCTCAAATAAGGGGACCAAAACTGTGCACAATACCCCAGGCGGCCTCATCAATGCCTTGTATAGTTGCAACAATACTTCCTTATCTTTATATTCTATTCCTTTAGCTATAAATGCAAACATTCCATTTGCTTTCTTTATCATATATGTACCTGCATGCTAATTTTCTGCGACTCATGAACGAGGACACCCAGATCCCTCTGCACCGAAGTCTCTCTCCATTTAGATAATAAATCGTCTTCCCATTTTTCCGACCAAAAAGCATGACCTCACACTTATCCACGTTAAACTCCATCTGCCACATTTTGGCCCACTCTCCTAACCTATCTATATCCATTTGTGAGGTTCTTATTTCCTCATTGCAACTGACTGTCCCGCCTATTTTTGCATCATTGTCAAATTTGGTGATAGAGCCTTCTATCCCTGTATCCAAGTCATTAACATAGATTGTAAAGAGCAGAGGCCCAAGGACCGAACCCTGTAAAGTGCTTTGGCATGCCCAGAAGTTACAAAAGGTGCTATATAAATGCAAGTCATTTTTGCCTTTGAGATGAGGAAAGGATGGCCCTCACGATGTTTTTTTCCTATTCATTCATGGGATGTGGGCGCCACTGGCGAGGCCAAGACTTGTTGCCCATTCCTAATTGCCCTGGAGAAGGTGGTGGTGAGCCGCCTTCTGGAACGGCTGTTGACCATGTGGTGTAGGTACACCCACAGTGCTGTTAAGGAAGGGGCATTATAGAATCCCTATAGTATAGGAGGCCATTCGGCCCATCGAGTCTGCACTGACTACAATCTCACCCAGGCCCTGTAACCCCACATATTTACCATGCTAAACCCCTGACACTAAGGGGCAATTTAGCATGGCCACTCAACCTAACCCACACATCTTTGGAGTGTGGGAGGAAACCGGAGCACCTGGAGGATGCCCATGCAGACAGGGGGAGAACGTGCAGACTCCACACGGACAGTGACCTGAGGCCGGAATCGAACCCGGGTCCCTGACGCTGTGAGGCAGCAGTGCTAACCACTGTGCCACTGTGCCGCCCAGGGTTTTCACCCAGCGAGTCCACAAAGGAATGGCTGGGAGGGGAACGTGTTGGTTGGATGAGTCCGGAGAATCATATCCAATCATGAACCACACTTTAGCTGCCACACTATACTGTCCCAGGGGCTAGGCGAGATCCAGAAGTAGCTGCCTTTCCACCACGAATAGCTTTCACAATCTCAGGAATGCTGGAGAAGGAAACTTCCTTTCTTGCCGAGTAGTAAGTAGCTTCACTGCAGAGAGCCAGTTAAAGCAGCAGTGGGAATATCTGTAAAACTAGACTGTCCTTCACTCACTGATAAGTGGATCTTATAGAGAGAGCTGAAGAGATTTATTTTTCAAATTATTAATCAGAAGGCATCAAACGTGACATTGCCATTTGTGATGCTTTGAGTTTCCAAGGTTACAGCAGTTTGTTGCTGTGACCCAGATTTTAAACTCAAGTGGGTTGAATTTGACAGATTTTGACTTGAAGAGCCTATCAAGAGGAGAGAGACATTGAAAACCTCTCCATTTCCAGCGAGCTGCACTCACAGAAACTGCCTCGGAGTAGCAGGTATGAAGTTGCAGTTTATTGACTGCATTAGTAGAATCCTGGAGCACTGGCTTTTGCATGCTTTATTTCAACTACCAGTAAATCTAATACTATCTGTCCACAACATCTCATTTATAATAAAAAAACACTTTCTTCCTCAATTAAAAAGGATTGCCTAGCTTCCTTTATCTTTATAAATAAGATAGCAACATTCATCCTCTTTCGTCTCTGATACTGCAATATTTGCAACCTGCAAAATAAATCACTGCACTTCAGAGTGGTTGGCACGGTGGCACAGTGGTTAGCACTGCTGCCTCACAGCGCCAGGGACCTGGGTTCGATTCCCGGCTTGGGTCACTGTCTGTGCACGTTCTCCCCGTGTCTGCATGAGTTTCCTCCGGGTGCTCCAGTTTCCTCCCACACTCCAAAGATGTGCGGGTTAGGTGCATTAGCCATGCCAAATTGCCCCTTAGTGTCAGGGGGATAGGGCCTGGATGGGATTGTGGTCAGTGCATACTTGATGGGCTGAACGGCCTCCTTCTACACTGTAGGATTCTATGATTCTATAATCTTTCACAGAATCCCTACAGTGCAGAAGGAGGCCATTCAGTCCATCAAGTCTGCACCAACTCTCTGACAGGCCCTATCCCCATAAGACCATGTATTTACCACGGTAATCCCCCTAACCTACATATCTTGGGACACTAAAGGGGCAACTCAGCATGGGCAATCCACCTAACCTGCTCATTTATGGAGTACCAGAGAAAATGGGAGCCCCTGGAGGAAACCCATGCAGACACAGGGGAGAACATGCAAACTCCACACAGACAGTGACCCAAGGCCAGAATCAAACCCGGGTCCCTGGCGCTGTGAGGCAGCAGTGCTAACCACTGTGCCACCGTACTGCCCTGGTCTTGAAGGACATGAAGCATTCTAAGAGGTTTATGAATAATTTGGGAAGAGGTCATTTAAGTATTCCCTTCAAAATGTCCTCAAGTCCAGAACTGGGGCCTGAACACCCAACATCCTGGCTCAGAAGCCAGGCCACTACCCAATGAACCAAGGCTGGTGTAAATAGTCCCGTGGTAACAACAAGATGGTCAAGCTGCATAAAGTCTGAATCTTTGGCTTGCAATTGGCCTGTTAGACAATAACACTTACCAAATTCGAGTTTCTGGACCTTGAACCAAATCCACTGTCTTCACTTCCCATTCTCTCAATGCCGTGCAGCTTGCTCCTGGGTGAAACATCGCAGTCCATCTCGGAATAACTCAACTCAACTGGCATTGCAGGTCAGCTTCAGCCACAGAAAGAACTTAAAAAGCGGAGTCTTGTCAACGTGTCTCCCCACTGTTCGTTTTAACCGGAGAGTCCTTCTGGGGGTGAAAAATAAAAGATTAGAAAATTAAAGATCTTCCGTTCCCAAGACAAGTACGATGAGACATTTTAAAGATAAGTTTCTGAGCAGTTTCCCTCTCCTTTACATGATACGCAGCACGGTAGCACAGTGGTTAGCACTGCTGCCTCACAGCACCAGGGACCCGGGTTCGATTCCCGGCTCGGGTCACTGTCTGTGTAGAGTCTGCACGTTCTCCCCGTGTCTGCATGGGTTTCCTCCCGGTGCTCCAGTTTCCTTCCACTGTCCGAAAGACGTGCGGGTCAGGTGCATTGGCCATGCTAAATTCTCCCTCCGTGTCCCCGAACAGGCGTGGGAGTGTGGCGACTAGGGGATTTTCACAGTAACTTCATTGCAGTGTTATAAGACATAGGAGCAGAATTAGGCCACTCGGCCCATCGAGTCTGCTCCGCCATTCAATCATGGCTGTTAACGTAAGCCTACTTGTGACACTAATAAAAAAACGTAATATTTCTGCTATAATGTCACACTCCCAGGATGAGGCAGGTCAGAGGAGGCAGAGGGGAGATTTAACTGAAGCCTGTAACAGTATGAGTGGCTGTAACGATGTGGTTAGGAAGGACCCATTTCCCTTATTGAAGGGGTTCAATAACCAGGGGGCATTGATTTAAAGTAATTAGGCAAAGGATTAAAGGGATGTTGGGGAGTATTTTTTAACCCAGTGGGTGTAGGGGGCCTGGAGCTCACTGTCTGAAAGGGTAAAGCTCTGAATATGCACTTGAAATGCAAAAACCTGCAGAACGACAACCCCGAGAACTGTAGGCATAGAATCCCTACAGTGCAGAAAGAGGCCATTCGGCCCATCGAGCCTGCACCGACAACTATCCCACCCAGGCCCCATCCCTGTAACCCCGCGTATTTATCCTGCTAGTCCCCCTGACACTAAGGGGCAATTGAGCATGGCCAATCCACCCAACCTGCACATCTTTGGACTGTGGGAGGAAACCGGAGCACCCGGAGGAAACCCACGCAGACACGGGGAGAATGTGCAAACTCCACACAGACAGTGACCCAAGCTGGGAATCGAACCCGGGTCCCTGGCACTGCGAGGCAGCAGTGCTAACCACTGGGCCACCGTGCCAGCCTTGTCGAGCGTCATGGACACAGTACAGCCTTCTTCTTTGTATATACCTTTCTCGGTTTGTATTCCTAGGTTCACTTCCTGGCTCATGCAGAGTTAATTGTTCTCATATCGGATTAGCAATATGGAAGTAGATGGTGGACTGGTCATGCGACAGGGGGCCCAGTATGTTACAGTAGAAGGGTGAGTAAGACATGAGAAAGTCGGACTGGAGGCCTGCCTGGTTGGATTTTTTGCTGTAATAATACATGTGCACCATCTTTGCGTATTCCTGGTTGGAATCCGTCCCCCACCCCCAGCTCTGGCCTATAAATTTCAGCCACTTTGCAATGTTAACTTATCAAATCAATGACATCATTCTCAGCCAACGCCAGTCAGGAAAACCACACAAGCTCAAATCTTGAACATCCTCTGTATGCCTCAGAATTGAGCAACAGACATATTTATAACATACCAAAACAAGCTAAAGTGACCACAAATATCTGGGTCCTTTTATCATAGAATCATAGAAACCCCACAGCACAGAAAGAGGCCATTCGGCCCATCGAGTCTGCACCGACCACAATCCCACCCAGGCCCTACCCCCATTACCCCTACATATTTAACCCACTAATCCCTCTAACCTACGCATCTCAGGACACTAAGGGCAATTTTTAGCACGGCCAATCAACCTAACCCGCACATCTTTGGACTGTGGGAGGAAACCGGAGCACCCAGAGGAAACCCATGCAGACAGAAGGAGAATGTGCAAACTCCACACAGACAGTGGCCCAAGCCGGGAATTGAACCCAGGTCCCTGGAGCTGTGAAGCAGCAGTGCTAACCACTGTGCTACCGTGCCGCCGCAGAATGTTGCGTTTCGTCCGAACCAGCTGTCCAGTGAACATAAGAACATAAGAACATAAGAAATAGGAGCAGGAGTAGGCCATCTAGCCCCTCGAGCCTGCCCCGCCATTCAACAAGATCATGGCTGATCTGACGTGGATCAGTACCACTTACCCGCCTGATCCCCATAACCCTTAATTCCCTTACCGATCAGGAATCCATCCATCCGCGCTTTAAACATATTCAGCGAGGTAGCCTCCACCACCTCAGTGGGCAGAGAATTCCAGAGATTCACCACCCTCTGGGAGAAGAAGTTCCTCCTCAACTCTGTCTTAAACCGACCCCCCTTTATTTTGAGGCTGTGTCCTCTAGTTTTAACTTCCTTACTAAGTGGAAAGAATCTCTCCGCCTCCACCCTATCCAGCCCCCGCATTATCTTATAAGTCTCCATAAGATCCCCCCTCATCCTTCTAAACTCCAACGAGTACAAACCCAATCTCCTCAGCCTCTCCTCATAATCCAAACCCCTCATCTCCGGTATCAACCTGGTGAACCTTCTCTGCACTCCCTCCAATGCCAATATATCCTTCCTCATATAAGGGGACCAATACTGCACACAGTATTCCAGCTGCGGCCTCACCAATGCCCTGTACAGGTGCATCAAGACATCCCTGCTTTTATATTCTATGCCCTTCGCAATATAGGCCAACATCCTTGGCTTGGCTGTTCTGATGAAACTTGCTCCTAATCCTACACTTTGAATAGTAAACTCCATAGGACAGAAAGCTTCATTACCTAGGAGACAGTAAGAAGTCTCACAACAACAGGTTAAAGTCCTAAAGGTTTATTTGGTATCACAAGCCTTCGGAGTACTGCTCCTTCATCAGGTGAGTGTTGTGAGCCTTCTTACTGTGCCCACCCCAGTCCAACGCCGGCATCTCCGCATCATTACATAGGAGAGGTGAGGGAGGGGGTTATTAATAATGTATAATTTTAAGTTGAATTGTGTGTGTTAAGAAAAGGTAAAATGGTTTCAGTTTCATTTCGGTTATGTTTATGATCCTTGGTGCCTGGGTGTCTGGGTAGATTTGTGACTTGTTTGTACATATACACATTCTTACATGCCCTAAGGTTAAAAGGACGGGTTAAAAGGGGTGAAATGTTTAGTGATTCTAGAAAAAAAAGTAGAAAAATTTCACTATCATTGAGCGGCAGTGATCCAGGAACATAGACACAGAAAAGACAGGAGTTGAAGAGGGAGGCGTACAGTGTGCATGTCAGAGTGAAAACAGGGATTTTAAGCTCTCTGAGAATAAAAATACAAGGCCATTGGGACAGTGGTAAACTGAATAATCAGTTTTAGTTATAGTAAAGTGATCAGTTCAACAGACGTGCGACTGGAAGAGCAAGTGTGTTTGATTTGATTTATTATTGCCACATGTATTGGGATGCAATGAAAAGTTTGTTTCTTGCGCGCTATACAGACAAAGCATACCATACATAGGAAAGGAAAGGGTGCAGAATATAGTGTTACAATCATAGCTAGAGTGTAAAGAAAGATCAGCTTAATATAAGGTAGGTCCATTCAAAAGTCTGATAGCAACAGGGAAGAAGCTGTTCTTGAGTCAGTTGGTACGTGTCCTCAGACTTTTGCATCTTTTTCCTGATGGATGAAGGTGGAAGAGAGAATGTCCGGGGTGCGTGTTTATGTGTTTCTTGTCTTTAGTAACTAATAAACTCACTCTATTTTTAACTAAAGTCTGGTTAAATTGGTTCCCTTTAAAACATAACTAGTGGATCTGAGAAAAAGGTGTCTGTAAAATATTTTTCCTTTCTAGATGAAATCTTGCCAGAGGGTGTTGAATAAAGACAAGGATCAGTTCATCCCTCATCATCCGGGATTGTAACAATCTGGGGGTGATGCTTACAGATTTAGGTTTCTCACAACTTTGGGGAGCCTCAAACCAAAAGGGAAAATGCTGGAAAATCTCAGCAGGTCTGGCAGCATCTGTAAGGAGAGAAAAGAGCTGACGTTTTGAGTCCAAATGACCCTTTGTCAAAGCCTTTGGGGAGCCTCGCCTAGGGTGGGTGTCACATGAGGAAATCCGCCATGAGACACCAAAGAGGCTATGCTTCCTGTACCAGCCTCGATCTGCCAGGTCTGTCGATGTTTGAACACATGCATTTTTCAGCAAGAATCCCTGGGTGTGTATCAGCAGCCTGGGTTCTTTTGCCAAATCCCTACTTTTGGTGAACTTAATTCCAAGTAAGATTCAACCCAGAGCTTTCAGGTTCATGTAACTCAGTTGGAAATTGTTCTTTCCAAATGAACCATTATGAGTCGGGCTTTTAAACATAAATAACTAAATATTCAGTGATATGCCTCAGTATTGTTCTGGGAATATTGACATCAGTGAAACTGGGGCCGATTTTACCAAATCGGCTCTAAGTGCCGGGTGCGGTCGTAAATTAGACCCGTGCCCGGCAGCCGTGCTCCAGTGCCCCCATACGCCTTTCTTCAGTGCGGGTCCAGTGGGCGGGGCCTAGCACATTTGCATCTGTTGGAGCACCGAACTGCGCATGCGCAGCCCCGAGCCGACAGCACTCAGCGCGCCCGAGCACGAAAGTCAAAGGCAGCACTGACAGCACTGCTCTCTGCACTGCCTTTGACTTTCCCTGGTGGGGGGGGGGGGGGGGGGCGGGGGGGGATGTGATGTCTCCTCCCTGGGGGGGGGGGGGGGGGGAGGGGGGGCGATAGGGGGGGGAATCTGATGTCTCGTCCCTGAGGGGAGGTGGGGGGGGGGATGTGACATCTCCGCCCCCCCCCCAGGGGCAGAGACATCACATTTCCCCCCCCACCCCCCCCTCAGGGAAGAGATGTCATAACTCCCCCCTCCTACCTCCCCCCCCCCGCCTCCTCAGGGAAGAGATGCCACATCCCCCCCCCCCTCAGGGAAGAGGTGTCACATTCCCCCCCCCCCTCCCGCCCCCCCACCCCCGGTGAAGAGACGTCATCCTACCCATCAGGAACCCCGGAGCACGGCCAGGATCCAGGATCGCAAGGACGGACACCAGCGATCAAGTAGGTCGGGGCCTGCATCCCAGGGTGGTCGGATCAGGGGGGCGGGGCTGCCGGGGTGGTTTGCGGGGACGGTCCGTGAAGGGTGGTCGGGGGCGATTCGGTGGTTCAGTTGCTGAGTTGAAGCCCTATTGGACTTGAATTCAGCAACATGGTAAATGCGCGGGCGCCAATCGGATCGGAGCCTCGTAAAGTGGGAATCCTTGGGTAAGTTGGGCGCGGGCTTCATTATGCCGATTTAAATGCGTTTTAGGCTCGACGCCCAACTTTACCATGATTTCGCGCCCGAAATTTTGGTAAAATCGGGCCCACTGACTTTGAAGATTCAATGTGGATTACTATCAGTTGGGTCCAAGATGTTTCAATGATTGTGTCACATCAACACAATCCAGTTCAGGTCAAGTTTAGAATTTAATTTATTTAACCCTCCCCATCTCACTCCTACCCCGCATCAAATCTCTCTCATAATCCAAAATCAGTCTTTAAATCTCGGTGATAAAAGCAAATTACTGTGTAAGCTGGAATCCTAAACAAAAAAACAGAAAAAGCTGGAAAACCTCAGGAGGTCTGGCAGCATCTGTGGAGAGAGAAAAGAGCCAATCAGACTCGAAACGTTGGCTCCATTCTCTCCTCACACATGCTGCCAGATCTGCTGGGATTTTCCAGCATTCCCTGTTTTTGTTTTAAATCTCTATGCTGGCTTCGTTGGGCTGCTCCCTTCTTACTGGTTCAAATGCATATCAGCATATATTGAGCTAATCATTTAAAAGCAGTTTTCATTTTTTTTATTCGTTCGTGGGACATGGGTGTCACTGGCTGCCCTGCATTTATTGCCCATCCCTAGTTGCCCTTGGAGGGCAGTTAAGAGTCAATCACATTGCTGTGGTTCTGGAGTCACATGTAGACCAGACCAGGTAAGGACGGCAGATTTCCTTCCCGAAAGGACATTAGTGAACCAGATGAGTTTTTCCAACAATCGACAATAATTTCATGGTCAACAGTATTTTCTTAATTTCAGATTTTGTTTATTGAATTCAAATTCCACCATCTGCCGTGGTGGGATTCAAACCCGGGTCCTCAGAACATTCACTGAGTTCCTGGATTGAGAGTCCAGCGATAATGCCACTCAGCCATCGCTTCCCCGTATATACGTATACGTAAGCAAGGTGTATGTTATGGGTCTCCACAAAGTCAGTAAATAAAGTTAAAGTTTATTTATTAGTCACAAGTAAGGCTTACATTAACACTGCAATGAAGTTACTGTGAAATTCCTCTCGTCACCACAGTTTGGCAGCTGTTCAGATCAATGCACCTAACCAGCACGTCTTTCAGGATGTGGGAGGAAACCGGAGCACCCGGAGGAAACCCACCCACGGGGAGATCATGCAGACTCCACACAGACAGTGACCCAAGCCAGGAATCAAGCCTGGGTCCCTGGCGCTGTGAAGAAGCAGTGTTAATCACTGCGCTACCATGCCGCCCCACCACTGTGCTACCTTGTCGCATCGGTGAGCCATGCTAAATTCTCCCTCAGTGTTTCAGTGCCCTAAGGTGTGCAAGTTAAATGGATTATGGTACGGGAGCGTTGGTGGAAAAGGATTTGTATTTATGCAAATCCCAAATTGATTTGAAGTGTTGTCACTGTTAATAAAGACAAACACAGCAGTCGATGTGTACACAGGGAAATCCCAAAGCCAATGAATAAGGTACACGAGAGGTTTAAGTCGTTTGTTTTATTGGTGTTGATTGAGGGAAGAATGTTGACCAGAACAACAAGGAAACTGCCAGCTGCTCTTTGAATAGTTCCAGGAGATGTTTAGTACCCACTGGAATGATCCATTCAATACGTCATCTGAAAATGACACTCTGACAATGCAGTGCCAGGCTTGGCTATGCTCTCAAACCCTGGAGTGGGGTTTGAATTTACAACCTCCTGACTCACAACCAACATTACTGTGGGATGGAGATGTATGGAATTCCAGAACTGAATCCGGGAATAGCAACAATTCTTTCCCTTCAAATGGTTTTGTGCTCAGCATGGTGAGGTGAGAGATGTTAGTCAGTCTCTGGGCAGTTCCATGGTTCAGTCAGTGACACACTTGCCTCCAAGCAATAAGTTCAAGTCCCATTCGGGGACATGGGCACAAAAATCAAAGCTGATAGTGCGGCACCTCAGTGCCGAGCCAGTGCGGCGTTTCAGTGCTGAGCGAGTGTGGCGTTTCAGCGCCAAGTGAGTGCAGCGTTTCAGTGCTGAGTGAGTGCGGCGTTTCAGCGCTGAGTGAGTGCGGCGTTTCAGCGCTGAGCGAGTGTGGCGTTTCAGCGCTGAGCGAGTGCGGCGTTTCAGCGCTGAGTGAGTGCGGCGTTTCAGCGCTGAGTGAGTGCGGCGTTTCAGCGCTGAGTGAGTGCGGCGTTTCAGCGCTGAGTGAGTGCGGCGTTTCAGCGCTGAGTGAGTGCGGCGTTTCAGCGCTGAGTGAGTGCGGCGTTTCAGCACTGAGTGAGTGCGGCGTTTCAGCGCTGAGTGAGTGCGGCGTTTCAGCGCTGAGTGAGTGTGGCGTTTCAGCGCTGAGTGAGTCCGGCGTTTCAGCGCTGAGTGAGTGCGGCGTTTCAGCGCTGAGTGAGTGCGGCGTTTCAGCACTGAGTGAGTGCGGCGTTTCAGCACTGAGTGAGTGCGGCGTTTCAGCACTGAGTGGGTGCAGCATTTCAGCACTGAGTGAGTGCGGCGTTTCAGCACTGAGTGAGTGCGGCGTTTCTGCACTGAGTGGGTGCGGCGTTTCAGCGCTGAGTGAGTGCGGCGTTTCAGCACTGAGTGAGTGCAGCGTTTCAGCACTGAGTGAGTGCGGCGTTTCAGCACTGAGTGAGTGCGGCATTTCAGCGCTGAGTGCGTGTGGCGTTTCAGCACTGAGTGGGTGCAGCGTTTCAGCACTGAGTGAGTGCGGCGTTTCAGCACTGAGTGGGTGCAGCATTTCAGCACTGAGTGAGTGCGGCGTTTCAGCACTGAGTGAGTGCGGCGTTTCTGCACTGAGTGGGTGCGGCGTTTCAGCGCTGAGTGAGTGCGGCGTTTCTGCACTGAGTGGGTGCGGCGTTTCAGCGCTGAGTGAGTGCGGCGTTTCAGCGCTGAGTGAGTGCGGCGTTTCAGCGCTGAGTGAGTGCGGCGTTTCAGCGCTGAGTGAGTGCGGCGTTTCAGCGCTGAGTGAGTGCGGCGTTTCAGCGCTGAGTGAGTGCAGCGTTTCAGCGCCGAGTGAGTGCGGCATTTCAGCGCAGAGTGAGTGCGGCGTTTCAGTGCTGAGTGAGTGCAGCGTTTCAGTGCTGTGTGAGTGCGGCGTTTCAGCACTGAGTGAGTGCGGCGTTTCAGCACTGAGTGGGTGCGGCGTTTCAGCACTGAGTGAGTGCGGCGTTTCAGCACTGAGTGCGTGCAGCGTTTCAGCACTGAGTGAGTGCGGCGTTTCAGCACAGAGTGGGTGCAGCGTTTCAGCACTGAGTGAGTGCGGCATTTCAGCACTGAGTGAGTGCGGCGTTTCTGCACTGAGTGGGTGCGACGTTTCAGCGCTGAGTGAGTGCGGCGTTTCAGCGCTGAGTGAATGCGGCGTTTCAGCGCAGAGTGCAGTGTTTCAGCGCCGAGTGAGTGCGGCATTTCAGCGCAGAGTGAGTGCAGCGTTTCAGCGCCGAGTGAGTGTGGTGTTTCAGTGCTGAGTCAGTGCGGCGTTTCAGCGCAGAGTGAGTGCAGCGTTTCAGCGCCGAGTGAGTGTGGTGTTTCAGCGCCGAGTGAGTGTGGTGTTTCAGTGCTGAGTGAGTGCGGCGTTTCTGCACTGAGTGGGTGCGGCGTTTCAGCGCTGAGTGAGTGCGGCGTTTCAGCGCTGAGTGAGTGCAGTGTTTCAGCGCCGAGTGAGTGCGGCGTTTCAGCGCTGAGTGAGTGCAGCGTTTCAGCGCCGAGTGAGTGCGGCGTTTCAGCGCTGTGTGAGTGCGGCGTTTCTGATGAGTCATTAAACACAGGTTCTGTCAGCATAATTCTGAAGAGGATTGCGGGGATTTTTTAGGCCAATATTTATCCCTCGGCCAACATTATCTATTTATCTGCTGATTATCACAATGCTGTTTGTGGGAGCTTTCTGCGCATAAATTGATTGAGGCATTTCCGACATGACAACAGCAGCTACAATTTCAGAAGTATTTCTTTGACAGTAAAATGCTTTGGGCCATCATGGAAAGGTGCTACATAAATGCAAGTTTTTTTTGTGATCAGTTAAGTCCAGAGCTTCAGCTGCCGTTGGTTTGAAGCCAGTGATCCCTTGTTTTATGGTCACAGTTTCACCATCAAGTCAAATGTTGCAAATCAGCTTTCTCCACAAAACAAATGCCCTTAAATACGGTGAAAAGAAAGATGCGATTATTAGAAACCTATTCCAAATCTGGAAAATGTGGATGTTCAGAGATTTAGACCACCCCTGTGGAGCTTCTGGGCTTTATTTTTAAAATTAACAACTCCACAATTTCAGAATCCTTTCTTCCCTTTGATTTGCCCGAGGGAAAATACATTCCTTCCCTGCCCGGCCGCCCTGCCCTGTGGTAGTTCCTCATTTAAATCCCTGAACAGTGCAATGAGTATAAACATTGTACACATGCATTCAAAACATGACTGTAATTGGTCGGATCTCAAACAATGATGAGACAGAGTACAGGAATGAGACAGAAAATCTGGTGAACTGGTGCAGCAACAATAATCTCTCCCTCAATGTCAACAAAACAAAGGAGATTGTCATCGACTTCAGGAAGCGTAAAGGAGAACATGCCCCTGTCTACATCAACGGGGACGAGGTAGAAAGGGTCGAGAGCTTCAAGTTTTTAGGTGTCCAGATCACCAACAACCTGTCCTGGTCCCCCCCATGCCGACACTATAGTTAAGAAAGCCCAACAACACCTCTACTTTCTCAGAAGACTAAGGAAATTTGGCATGTCAGCTACGACTCTCACCAACTTTTACAGATGCACCATAGAAAGCATTCTTTCAGGTTGTATCACAGCTTGGTATGGCTCCTGCTCTGCCCAAAACCGAAAGGAACTACAAAAGGTCGTGAATGTAGCCCAATCCATCATGCGAACCAGCCTCCCATCCATTGACTCTGTCTACACTTCCTGCTGCCTCGGGAAAGCGGCCAGCATAATTAAGGACCCCACGCACCCCGGACATTCTCTCTTCCACCTTCTTCCGTTGGGAAAAAGATACAAAAGTCTGAGGTCACATACCAACTGACTCAAGAACAGCTTCTTCCCAGCTGCCATCAGACTTTTGAATGGACCTACCTTGCATAAAGTTGATCTTTCTCTACACCCTAGCTATGACTGTAACACTACATTCTGCACTCTCTCGTTTCCTTCTCTATGAACGGTATGCTTTCTCTGTATAGCACGCAAGAAACAATACTTTTCACTGTATGTTAATACATGTGACAATAATAAATCAAATCAAATCAAATCGTTTCCTGTGCGTCATTTTAAAGTTTAGTCAAACAGATAATTTGTGACCCAGCAAGATCAAAAAATCAGCATAACGCAAACAACTGCACCTCCAGTAACTGAAAATGACCACAAGCAAAATATATGGAGGCCAGGTCATTGAGTGTCTTTAAGGCAGAGATGGATGGGTTCTTGATCAATAAGGGGATCAAGGGTTCCGGGGAGAAGACAGGAGAATGGGGATGAGAATCATATCATCATCATAGAAATCATAGAAACCCTACAGTACAGAAAGAGGCCATTCTGCCCATCGAGTCTGCACCGACCACAATCCCACCCATATCAGCCATGATTGAATGGTGGAGCAGGCATGATGGGCCAAATGGCCTGATTCTGCTCCTGTATCTAAAGCCTGTAAAATTGCACTTGGAACTGAATGAACAGGAATGAGAGAAAAATAGAAGAGCTTGTGATAAAGTGGGGTGGTTTACTTATTCAATCCTGGATGTGTGCGTCATTGGTAAGACCAACATTTGTTGCCCAGCCCTAATTACCCTTGAACTGAGTGTCTCCCTGGGCCATTTGTGAGGGCAGTTAGGAGTCAACCACATTGTTGTGGGTCTGGAGTCACATGTAGACCAGACCGGGTAAGGACGGCAGATTTCCTTCCCTAAAGAACATTCGTGAACCAGGTGGGTTTTTACTAAAAAATCTATGATAGTTTCATGGTCACCATTACTGAGGCAAGCTTTATATTTCAGATTCATTCATTGAATTTAAATTCCACCAGCTGCCTGGTCTACGTCTGACTTCAGACCCACAGCAAAGTGGGATTTGAACCCGTGTCACTGCAGCATTAGCCTAGGCCTCTGGATTACTAGTCTAGTGACATTACCACTACGCCCTATCGGAGGTGTGCAGTGTTTCTCCCCTTTATGGGGGCAATCTGCCAAAAAGGGTCATGTGACCCGGTAACCAATCAGGGACCAGGGTGGGGATCACCTTAGCGAGCGGGTGCTTCTGTATCAATTTGATCCTGGAAGCTGATTGGAGGCCATGAAGCTGCAAGCCTCTGTATTATAGTTAACAGTTCACAGTGGGTTAGCACTGCTGCCTCAGTGCCAGGGACTCAGGCTCGATTCCCGGCTCGGGTCACTGTCTGTGTGGAGCCTGCACGTTCTCCCCATGTCTGCGTGGGTTTCCTCCGGGTGCTCCGGTTTCCTCCCACAGTCTGAAAGACGTGCTGGTTTGGTGCATTGGCCATGCTAAATTCTCCCTCAGTGTACCCGAACAGGCACCGGAATGTGGCGACTAGGGGATTTTCACAGTAACTTCATTGCTGTGTTAATGTAAGCCTACTTGTGACACTAATAAATAAACTTTAAACTTAGTTAGGTTGTTATTTACCTGACTGGTGAACAGGAATTATTACAAGGTGGAGCATAAGCATTGGCTCAGAGCAGTTGAATGGTCTGTTTCTGCACAGTTTACATGGGACACCCCATGGATAGAAAAGAAATGTGTTGCAGAGATGCTGAAATTGTCAGTCTTAATTTCTGGAAAGTTCTGTACTAAGGTTGAGGTGTGGTTTGATTCCCAGTTAGCCATGTCAACTTGCAAGAAGTCCTAGCTCCTCCTCTCAACATTTCCCTTGCAATTGGTGTTATTGCAATTCTTATTTCAGTGACTGCTCAAGATAAGAGAGGTGAATGTTGGTGAACATGTTGCCCATTTTAAAGACAAACATTTAAAAGCAAGAATTAGATTATTTGGTCACCTTTTTACACAGTGTCTGCATTATTCATTTAGAATCCTTACGGTGCAGAAGGAGGCCATTCGGACCAATAAGCCCACCCAGGTCCTATCCCCGTAACCCCTCGTATTTGCCTTGCCAATCCGCCTGACACTAAAGGACAATTCAGCATGGCCAATCCATCTAACCCGCACAAGGATTCTATGATTCTTAACCGGAGCACCCAGAGGAAACCCCCACAGACACAGGGCGGCACGGTAGCACAGTGGTTAGTACTGCTGCCTCACAGCGTCAGGGACCTGGGTTTGATTCCCGGCTTGGGTCACTGTCTGTGTGGAGTTTGCACGTTCTCCCCGTGTCTGTGTGGGTTTCCTCCGGGTGCTCCGGTTTCCTCCCATAATCCAAAGACACGCTGGTTAGGTTTATTAGCCATGCTAAATTGCCCCTTAGTGTCAGGGGGGTGAGGAGCTTAAATACATTGGGGTTATGGGGATAGGGCCTGGGTGGGATTGTTGTCGGTGCAGACTCGAAGAACTGAATGGCCTCCTTCTGTAATGTAGGGATTCTATGTTCTTTGGACGGTGTGGAGTTTGCACATTCTCCCCGTGTCTGCGTGAGTTTCCTCCGGATTCTCTGCTTTCCTCTCACACTCCAAAGATATGTGGGTTAGGTTGATAGGGGTTTCTCCTTAGTGCTAGGGAGATTAGCAGGGAAAATATGTGGGTTACGGGGGTAGGGCCTGGGTGGGATTGTTGTTGGTGCAGACTCGATGGGCTGAATGGCTTCTTTCTGCACTGTAAGGATTCTATGATTCTAAACCAGAGCACCCAGAGGAAACCCACGCAGACACGGGGGAGAACATGCAAACTCCACACAGACAGTGACCTGAGGCTGGAATTGAACCCGGGTTCTGTGAGGCAGCAGTGCTAACCAGTGTGCAGCACGTGGACAGGAAATTGCCCGAACACTCATGCAATATCCGTCACTGCTGGGGTCAAGCCCAAACACAATAGAAACCAGCTATGAAAGAACACAGGGCTGGGATGTGGACCTCGTGGACTGGGTCACTGCGGATCCCCAGTGTAAACGTGAAGCAAGGTGCCCTATAGACTCAGCAGAATGATCTGTCTTGGTGTGAAGGTACAGTAGCAGCTAGGTTCCTGGTGACGTGGCTGCCCAGAATGGCTAACTGACTGGGTTATATAAACAGGGATTGAGTTGCACTTTAAAAAATGAATGAAGCTCATTCACTCTGACATGATCTTTCTCGGATATATCCAGTGGAGACAATGGAAGGTTGATAATGGGACAAGAATTGGAGGTGATGCACTGAGGTTGCTAAGGAGTGAAAATAAACACTATCCATAACACCTAGTCTTCGTTTGATTATGGTTCTGCATTATTCATTTGCAACGCTCCTCACATTGTAACAATCCACACCTACAAATTACTTGAAAGCTGTTGATGTAACTGTACATCAGGGGAATGGCAGGACACTCACTCAATAACAATCTGAAGCATGAAATTGGCTTCATTTTTCCTTTTCCTAGTGTAGGGGCACCAAGGCCAACTGCGCTGCTCCTACCCACATCATAGAATGGAGGCCATTTGGCCAGTCATGTCTATGCTAGCTCTCTGCAAGTACAATTAATCTAAACTCAGTTTTTGCCCGCAATTTGGCAAGTTTATTCCTCTTCAGATTTGCATCCAATTGCTATTTGAAAAAGCACAATTGACTCTGTTTCCATCACACTGGCCGTACAATCCAGATCCTAACCACTCGCTGAGTAAAAAAGCATTTCCTCATGTCGCTGTCGAATCTTTTGCCGAGCACTACCCTCTGGTTCTGGATCCTTCCACCAATGAGAACAGTTTCCCTATCTATTTTGTCCTGATCCCTCACGATTTTGAATATCTCTAACAAATCTCCTCTCAACCCCCTCTTCAAGCAGAACTGTAGTATAAAGGTCTGGCACATATAGGGTTGATGTGGAGATGCCGGCGTTGGACTGGGGTAAGCACAGTAAGAAGTCTCACAACACCAGGTTAAAGTCCAACAGGTTTATTTGGTAGCAAATACCATAAGCTTTCGGAGCACTGCTCCTTCGTCAGATGGAGTGGATATCTGCTCTCAATACTAATTATTCTGTAACTTGATTTCTGTGTCTGTGCACTGTTTGAGAGCAGATATCCACTCCATCTGACGAAGGAGCAGTGCTCCGAAAGCTTATGGTATTTGCTACCAAATAAACCTGTTGGACTTTAACCTGGTGTTGTGAGACTTCTTACTGTACATATAGGGTTAACATGGGACTGAGTACAGTACCGCCCACACAGTGATGTAAGAGAACACATGACCTGTACCTAGGAGTCTGTCTAGGGTTGGACCAAGCTGTGTTTCCAAGTGAGCATGGAGGCAGCGCTTAGCTTGCACTCTTTACTAACTTACTTAAGACGGGTGGCAGGGTGGCACAGTGGTTAGCACGGCTGCCTCACGGCGCCAGGAACCCGGGTTCAATTCCCAGCTCGGGTCACTGTCTGTGAGGAATTTGCACGTTCTCCTCGTGCCTCCGTGGGTTTTCTCCGGGTGCTCTGGTTTCCTCTCACAGTCCGAAAGCCGTGCTGGTTAGGGTGCATTGGCTGTGCTAAATTCTCCCTCAGTGTACCCGAACAGGCGCCAGAGTATTTTCACAGTAACGCGTTGCAGTGTTAATATAAGCCTACTTGTGACACTAATAAATAAACCTTAAAACTTTAAACTAAGACCATGAAGACTTCATCAAGACCTACCAAATGGTATCCAACACCCTGTAAGAAGAACAAACACAGCTTCTCTAAACTATCCCAAATAACTGAAGTTGCTCATTCTTGGAACCATTCTTGTGAATCTTTTCTGCGCCCTCTCCAACACATTCGCATCTTTTCCCAAATGTGGTGCCCAGAATTGGACACAGTACACCAGCTGGGCACACTACACCAGCTGGACACGCTACACCAGCTGGACACGCTACACCAGCTGGACACGCTACACCAGCTGGACACGCTACACCAGCTGGACACGCTACACCAGCTGGACACGCTACACCAGCTGGACACGCTACACCAGCTGGACACGCTACACCAGCTGGACACGCTACACCAGCTGGGCACACTACACCAGCTGGGCACACTTCACCAGCTGAGGCTGAACCAGTGTCTTGTAGAGATTCATCATGAGTCGCTTTCTGACTCAAATCTGTAATCTCAGCCCAAACTGTAAATTAGTCCAGATTGCTGAGGTTAATGTAGCAACACATTGACTCATCAAAGGGCTGAGCCACAGTCACCTTTTGTACTGATCACAGCTACATCTTTCCTGTTGTGTTGTAAATGGCTGTTTATTTTCTCGCTTCGGACCACTTCAAAACTAAATCAACCCTTTGAAACCTTAGCTACAATCTGAACATCTGCTGCAATGTTTGATTTGCAATTCAGGATCGAAACTAATTAAACAAAATGAAACAACAGGCTGAAAGAGAGGCGACAAAGAGCACCTGATACCTGGAGGCAGGATATCTTGGAATGTTTCTGAATTTATGGGAAGGTTCTCCCCTGACAATGGGGAGAACAGTGGCACTGCTGTCTCGCAGCTCCAGGGACCCGGGTTCGATTCCCGGCTTGGGTCACTGTCTGTGTGGAGTCTGTACATTCTCCCCATGTTTGCGTGGGTTTCCTCCGGATGCTCCGGTTTCCTCCCACAGTCCGAAACACGTGCTGGTTAGGTGCACTGGCCATGCTGAATTCTCCCTCAGTGTACCCGAACAGGAGCCGCCGGAGTGTAGCGACTAGGGGATTTTCACAGTAACTTCATTGCAGTGTTAATGTAAGGCTACTAATAAACAAACTTTAAAACTTTATGATCGGCAAAGGGAGTTCAAAACACTGGAGGGTTCACTAGGTCTGGTCATTTAACCGATTCACTGGGAAATGAACTTTGATCTTGGGACACAAAACAGGAAGCTGATTTAATATTGTCTACTTTGCACCAATTTCATGTCCACTTTGTGTCAGTTTTCTAATTCAATCCACTTGCTGGCGGAAGGTATAAGGTCTTGAAGGCCAGAGAGAAGGGAGTGCCATTTTCCTGCTTTGAGCCAACTGAACATACAACAGCTCTTGTACAACAGAGCGATAGCAACTTTATGAAGAAACTGAACTTTTTTTAAAAGTTCACTGTTGCTGGGCCACCCACGGTGGAGGGGAATCCCTCCAATTGTCCATCCTTTGACTCAGGTTGGCCTGAAGGGCTTCGACGCTTGCCCGGAGCATTGGGCCTCCAGTTCTCACACCCAGGAGCCCACCTGCAGGCAGCTGCTGGGTCTCCAATGCCGTGGGGGGCGGGGTTGGGGGGGGGGGGGGCACCCACAGACTAAGATTCCAGTCAGCCTCTACATTCACTACCCACCGCCTCCCGTCTCTCCCACCGCCACCTTTCAGGAAAATGGCCTGTGAGTGGGATGGAATGGGTAAAATGCCACACAGGCTGGCAATGGCACCCACCTCCATTCTTGGCCCCATGGATAGGGTGAAAATTCAGTCCAGTCTGCACCAAAACTTGGCGAAAGATGAGGCAAAAATTGGACAGCTGGGCAAATCCGCCTAGTGAACCTACTGGGCAATAAACACCTCGAATGAGTTCAACTCCATTGACTTTAACATCGGTGTAAAATCGGAGGCCAATTTGCTATTGTGTGATTGTCTGAGACAGTTTTCTATCTCGAGGGCATCTTTGGATCAGTATTAAAAGTTGTCCAATTTGCAGCTTTGACTATTACCAGACATCCATTGCCAAAAATTGGACAGAGTATCTGAAGATCAGATGGTTGACCACGGTTGAGGGTTACTTTGCCAATATGAGGTAGTGTATCCGCCCATTGTGACTTTAACAGAGCCAGATTGGATAGGACCAGCTGGTAGGTCCAGTTGAACTTAAAAATTTGAAACAGATTCAGTATAATGACACACTTCCATTGCAAGCAGCTGTTTATAAAAAAAAAATCGGACAGACATTGGACACATCCCAAGAGAGTCTATTAATAATCACTGTTAAACATCCACGCTCTAAATTCCACTTGTGGTTCCCGTCTTTCTTCAGGAATTCTCCAAAAGCACAAAAGGCAATGAGGAATAACCCGTTTCAGATCATTCCAACATAACACAGCTCCCCCATCAATAGCTCCCTTCACTCATTCCCCATAAGACATGGGGTTGGGGTTGACAATGGATGTGAGTTCACTGGCCCCCTTGGGCGGCACGGTGCCACAGTGGTTAGCACTGCTGCTTCACAGCGCCAGGGACCCGGGTTCGATTCCCAGCTTGGGTCACAGTCTGTGTGGAGTTTGCACGTTCCCCCCGTGTCTACGTGGGTTTCCTCCGAGTTCTCCGGTTTCCTCCCACAATCCAAAGATGTGCGGGTTAGGTGGATTGGCCACGCTTAATTGCCCCTTAATGTCAGGGGGACTAGTTAGGGTAAATGCATGGGGTTATGGGGATTGGGTGTGGGTGGGATTGTGATTGGTGCAGACTCGATGGGCCGAATGGCCTACTTTTGCACTGCAGGATTGTATGCATGGGCGGGGAGATGCAAGCAATCAGAATGAGCTTTTCCATCAATTGCGTAACATGCTCAATATTCACCTCGATTGTGTCGATGGAATGGAACATTAGGCAGGTGTACAGCAGGTGACTGATGATGTCCCAGCTTTGTCTAATTTTACCCCCCATAGACTCAACATTGACTCACTACAGGGGGAGAGTTTAACACTGATTTTCTGATGGGGTCTGGTTCCACACGCGCCATCACCCAAGTGAGTACCCTTCATGCGCGTGAGTATTAGAAGGCATGTGATGATTGGCTGTGGGGAAGGTAGAGGGAGGACAGCCTGTCCTCACACAATGTTTGGTTTGATTTGATTTATTGTCACATGTATTAGCATACAGTGAAAAGTCCACAAACAGGCACGACTGGCAAAGTGACTGGATGGCAATCAAGTGTGGGAACTCTGGCCGATTCTTCCCTAAAAAAGGGATGAGTGGGAAGAAGAATTTAATATCTCTACTGTCACCCTGACTGTGATCATCGAACTTTGTCAAGAGTGGGCAGCCAACGCAAGGACATTCTGTTCTGGGTAGTTTGTTGATTCATTATCTTAAGCAGCTGCATCACTGAACAGGTCTAATTCATCATTTATATTGGCCTGGATCTTGTGGTAGTGATGACAGCAAAATTATCTTAGCAGCAACCCTGGAGCTAAATTTCTAAACTTTACAAAGGGTGAATGGATTGAAATAATCAATAAAATCAAGTCCCTGGAATTAGATCTCATGCATTCTTCCCCCTTTATTCTTGCATGGGATGTGAGCAATGTTGGCAAGACCGGCATTTGTTACCCATGCCTAATTGCCCTTGAATAAAGGGGCTGGCTAGGTAATTTAAACATGGAAATCCAGAGCTTACAGTCAGAAGGTCTGTAGCCAATGTCCTCCAAGATTACAATCAATTAGAAATCAGACAAGAACTTCCAATCTTACCCCGAGTCTTGTTGTGAAAACCAAAAAAACCAATGAAAACATTATCCCGTAATGAATGATCGACGACTGTATTTTTAAAATGGCGTCTTGACTTAATGATTACTGAGAAACACCTTCACTGGCCCAGAAACACTCATTTTATATTTGTTGAATGACACGGTGGCACAGTGGTTAGCACTACTGCCTCACAGCGCCAGGGACCTGGGTTCGATTCCCGGCTTGGGTGACTGTCTGTGCGGAGTTTGCACATTCTCCCCGTGTCTGCATGGGTTTTCCCTGGGTGCTCCGGTTTCCTCCCACAGTCCGAAAGACATGCTGTTTAGGTGCTGGACTGTGGCGACTAGGGGAATTTCATAGTAACTTCATTGCAGTGTTAAGCCTTACTTGTGACTAATAACTAAACTTTACTTAACTTTTACTAAGTTTCTCCATGATAAAAAGTCCACATTTTAAATGTAATGGCCGGAATTTGCCAGCTGTACACGCCCTGCCGCCATTGCAAGCGAGGACAGAGAATTTGATGCTCAGCCAAGTCTCCGTTCACTGCAGTGGGACCAGAAAATCCCACTGGCGTGAAAAATTCCACCCAATATGTTTAAAATGTGTGATACTTTTGCTTTGCTTTAACCTTAGGCCTAGGTCTCAATCTTTTTTTTTAAAATTAAAAGTAAAGGGATTCAGTGGTTGTTACTTCCTGGTTTGCTGTCTGTGAGAATACTTCAATGTGATTCGCTATTTAGCTACCTTGCTGACATCACTGCTGCTGCACACCTTGATTTGGTGCCAGATTCAAATTGAATTTGGGAAGGGGGAAATCCATTGCTAAATCCTTTGGGGCTGCTTTCTTAGCAAGCACAGTTGCTTCACTGCTGACCTTGAAATCCAGGCTGTTATATAGATAGACAGAGCTGGGTAACTAGTGGGTTTTTTGTTGCCCAGTAATATGTGTCCTTTTATATTTAGTGCATATTTGTTTTAAATCACGAGCTTTTGGAGCGCTGCTCCTTCATCAAGTGACTCACCTGATGAAGGAGCAGCGCTCCGAAAGCTTGTGATTCCCAATAAACCCCCTGTTGGGACTTTAACCTGGTGTTGTGAGATTTCTTACTTTGCCCACCCCAGTCCAATGTCGGAATCTCCACATCACGACTACCACCGACACCACAAACCGTCGGCTGAATGTGGAAAGGATCTCCAAGAAGATCGCGTATATCGACACGGACATGAAGTTTCTGCAAAGATGCAAGAAAGCAGGCAAGATCCCGAAAGGACTACAGATCACGAACCCACTGAAGTCGACCTGTAACACAGGCTATGCTGAGAGATTCTGCCGTCGCACCTCTCTCATGCTCCTCAACCACCTCGTACTCCAGCTCTACAGCAGACGCCGCAACCTGCGGAGTCCATATTCTCAACTTGCGCTCAGGATGCAGGAGACGAGACAACGGAACTACGCCACCCGCATGCACATCAAGAACAGGAAACTTGAGAAACTCGGCATCACCACCAGCAGCAACCAAGCCTCTCTCGGTACCACAGTAGAAAACATTACCACTGCAGTGGGGGGTCCATTGTCTATTTGTTTTGAAGGATTAGCTTAATTACCTGTATGTATAATGGGGTTTGAAGATATTTAAATTTCTCCAAGCTGTCCCTTTATTTATTTGCAAACCAAGCAATGCTCCATTTAGAGAGTGTGGCAGCACGGTGGCACAGTGGTTAGCACTGTTGCCTCACAGCGCCAGGGACCCGGGTTCAATTCCTGGCTTGGCTTACTGTGTGGAGGCCGCACATTCTCCCCGTGTCTGCGTGGGGTTTCCTCCGGGTGCTCCGGTTTCCTCCCACATTCTGAAAGACGTGCTGGTTAGGTGCATTGACCCAAACAGGCGCCAGGAGTGTGGCGACTAGGGGAATTTCACAGTAACTTCATTGTAGTGTTAATGTAAGCTTACTTGTGACACTAATAAATAAACTTTAAATATGCAAAATCATTTCAAAAGATTTACAAAGAAAACATTGTGGTTTCATCAGGAAAAATATTACTGATTCCCCAAAGCATGACTGAGGTTGCACAACACAATGCCAATGTTTATGGAATTTTGTGAACTTCAGGGTGTGAGTGGGACATTTTGAGCAGCAACAGGAATGAGACGTAAAACTAAAGAAAACAAAAAGAAAACTAGCAGTTGCACATTGGAATGTTGTGGATGTATGTCAGAGGTTTAACGCTGCCAACTTCATGCGGCCATCAATAGAAGCTCTGTTGATGTTGAAGGGTAGTAATGAGGGCTGGCTTGTTTAAACATACCCTTAAGTCCTGAAAACACTTTCTTGTTATTTTTAATTTATTCATCTTTTTCATTCATGCGCAACATGCACTTGTATTTATACAGTACCTTTGACGGTATGGAATGATCACTCCATAGCGGAGTTATTAAGCTAAATCTGAAACGGAGCCACATAAGGAAATATTAGGACAGGTGATCAAAAGCGCGGTCAAAGAGATAGGTTTTAAGGAGCATAACAAAGGAGAGAGAGAGGTAGAGAGAGAAGTTTAGGGAAGAAATTCCACAATTTTAGGGCTTGAGGGCTGAAGACACAGTCACTGGTGGCATTAAAACCGGGAATGCTCAAGAGGCAAGAATTGGAAGAAACCAAAGGAAATTGGGAAGGAAGTCAGCCTGCACTTGGATATTCCCTGGTGGTCCATTGAAGAGTTACATTGGTATCAGCCTTGTGTAGGGTTCTGGTGAGTCCACACCTGGAGGAGCGTGCAGTTTTGGTTGTCCATTTTTAAGGAAGGATATACTTGCATTGGAGATGGTACAGTGAAGATTCACAAAATTGGTCCTTGGGAAGAGGAGGCTATCCTACAATAAGTGGCTGAGTAAATTGGGCTTATATGCTCTGGAATTTAGAAGAATGAGAGGTGCTCTCATTGAAACACACAAGATTCTGAGGGGGCTTGATACTGGCTGTGCCCCAGTTCAGGATAATTGGCTGATCATTTATGACTGAGACCAGAAGTTGCTTCACTCCAATGGCTGTGAATCTTTGGATGCTCAATTGTTGAATATATCTACAGTTGGGACAAATGGACATTAGTTCGCTCAGGGAGATGAAGAATGTGGGGAGAGGATGAGAAAGTAAAGTTGAAGCCCAAGATCAGTCATGATCATATTGAATGGCAGAGCAAGCTCAACAGGCTATGTGGTCTACGACTGCTTATATTTCTTGTTCTTGCAGCTGATTGCCTGCTCTATTAGTGACCCAGAGAGGGCCTGGGAAAAGCAGAACTGAAAACAGAACATAAGATTTTAACTCATTCACTTTCAGAACCAGACTCTGGCCAGAATCTTAACACTTTTTTTAAAGATTATTCATTTTTGGGACATGGGCATCATGGCTAACCAGCATTTATTGCTCATCCCCAGTTGCCCTTGAGCTGAGTGGGCAATTGAGAGTCAACCACATTGCTGTGGATCTGGAGTCACTTGTAGGCCAGACCAGGTAAGGACAGCAGATTTCCTTCCCTAAAGGACATCAGTGAACCAGATGGATTTTTCTGACAATCGACAAGGTCATCAGTAGATTAGAACATAGAACAGTACAGCACAGAACAGGCCCTTCGGCCCACGATGTTGTGCCGGGCTTTGTCTAAAACCCAGATCAAGCTATTTCCTCCCTAACATCCCGAAGTACTCCATGTGCCTATCCAATAGCTTTTTAAATGTTCCTAAAGTTTCTGACTCCACTATCCCTGCAGGCAGTCCATTCCACACCCCAACCACTCTCTGAGTAAAAAACCTACCTCGGACATCCTTCCTATATCTCCCACCATGAACCCTATAGTTATGCCCCCTAGTTACCGCTCCATTCACCCGAGGAAATAGTCTTTGAACGTTCACTCTATCTATCCCCCTCATCATCTTATTAACTCCAGATTTTTTTTTACTGAATTCAAATTCCACCATTTGCCATGGCGGGATTTGAACCCGGGTCCCAGAACATTAGCTGAGTTGCTGGATTAATAGTCTAGCGATAATACCACTAGGCCACCGCCTTCCCGCTACTGTTCACGATTTTCCCATCTCGCCACAGTGAACGGAGATTTGGCTGGCTGCCAAATTCTCCGACTCGCTGTATGGACAGGTGTAAGATCACGCCCTCTATGTTTTTCAGTTAATTTTTCCTTTGCTTCCTCTTCTGAAAGTGTTGACTTTCATTGCCCCATTGTTGTGTTACCCACTCCAAAAACCTCTTCTCAAGGCACAATCTCAGGCTGGAAGAACAAATTCTAGAAGAATTGGACTGTTGAATGTTCCTCCCCTATTGTGAATATTTTACTTGTTATACCGTGACAACTCTACAGGGCCCATCATCAAATTGAAATACTGAGGGAGCTTGAAACTAAATGTTCCTCAGAAGGGGAGAACATTAGCTCACCCAAAGCAAAATAAATAAATCTGCAAATACTAAAATGGAAATATATAGAACAGAATGATACAGCACAGAAGGTGGCCATTCAGCCCATTGCGCCGATGCCAGCTCAATGGCATATAGGATGATGCATGTTTACAAAGAATGGAGCATGTTATACAACACAAACGTCATAGGTCTGCTGTATTCAGTCTGCTGGATAGGGTTGGATATTAACTAGATGCTCTTTTGGAGAGTACAGCCTCGATGAGCTGAATGGCCTCCTTCTGCACTGTAGGAATTCTATGGATTCTACTTTGGTATTGTGCATGTAGATGCGTGAGGGTCTGAACTGAGAGCACTCTTTAGATTACAAACATAAATCAGGTGAAAAAATAGTTTGTATACATGTTCATGCAGCCCATATCACATGATAGAGAACAGAATTGCATTCAACATTATCACCATTACAGACTGCCTGATTATCATCATATTTGTGGGATCTTACTGTGTGCAACTTAGCTGCTGCATTTCCTACGTTACAACAGATTACCTGATTAGTTGTCAAATGCTTTGTGATATCCTGAGGTCATAAAAGACGCTATACAAATGCAAGCTTTTCTTTTCCTTTCAGAGGTTGCTAAGGACAAGGCTATGGCAGGTTTGGAATACAATTGTTCAGATTTTCAAATCAAGGTGCAATAGATTGATGACTATTCCAGTCTGACCCCCCCCCCCCCCCCCCCCCCGCCGCCATAGGCCTATACATATCAGTATTGGCAAAAGCACATTGTTTCCATCCAATGGCCATTTCCATCCATGGACGAGTTGAGAAATCATCCCATCCATGTCTACAACAAAAATAGCAACCCAGTACCAGCAGTCCAAACTGTTTAGATTTGCTGCCGTAAGGAGGAGCGTCAGGGAACAAGTTGGGCTTTGCACGGAGACAAACGAGAGAATCGGAGGATGTCTTTTATTGCCTCATAACAACAACTTTTCCCATGAAATTCACACCAGAACCAACTGTAATTGACTTTACAATTTTGATTTTTTAAAAATAAAGTACGTCCCCACAGCCCCTCGCTTCGGAGAAACCTCAGTAACCAGTTGGAATCTACTTAATACGAAGACACTGAACCAGCTACTTGACTGTGACTGGTTCATTGAAGGGTGAAGTGCAAGGTCAGGCCACATATTAACAACATCCCATATTCAATGAAGTACGATGAGTGTTCTCTTACACAACAACATGAACTGTGTTGTTGGACCTAACAACAACAAAAGTTTGCCATTAAAGAAGCCAAGGTGATTAAGAGCAATAGGACATTCATAATCGGTAATTTATCTGAAGATTTTGTTTTGAGTTTTTCCACCCTCTGCTATTAATGATCACCCATCATTTACCTGGGTGGCATTTGAAACTCTGCAAAACCATGGAGTAGGTAGAGAGTTCACAGAGGCAAAATAATTGAAGGTATAGAATGGGAACATCTGAGATCGAACATTCAGTGCGGTTGCCTTTGAACGCTAATGAACTATAAAGTTCACCCGGGAGTACTATTGATGTTACTGAAACGCAAAATCGCCAATCAATTAACAGCTGGTGGGGATGCTGTAACTCATAATATCTTAATTATACCTCGGAGAAAGGAAAATGGATTAGTAAAGAGATCCCAGGTAGACTTTATATAACATTACACAGCAAACTATACACTCACATGCCTTCCGTCTGAAAGCCATACCATATAATCCACCATGCAGTTGGCCCAATATCTACTTTCTCCAATTGCTTCCTTAATCATTTTATTGACTCACTGAAATTCAAAACAATAAGTAAATGTCTAAATTCAGGGAATGTGGATTCATTTACTTTCTTTAATAAATGCACCTTGGCCACCCCTAAGATTTGGGTTCTATGACGATGTTGACACCAAGCTCCACTTTTCCACTGGTTCTCTTCTCCTGCCCGCTACCTCTGCATCATCCTGGAGGCACCGCTATTTCCTCGAGGTAAACATCTTCAGCCCTCATCACTAACACCGTACTCGCATAATTGAGTGAGGGGAGGCGATGGCCGAGTGGTATCATCATTAGACTATTAATCCAGAAACTCAGCTAATGTTCTGGGGACCCGGGTTCGAATCCCGCCACAGTAGATGGTGGAATTTGGATTCAATAAAATAAAAATTTGGAATCTACTGATGACCATTGTCGAAAAAATCCATCTGGTTCACCAATGTCCTTTAGGGAAGGAAATCTGCCATCCTTACCTGGTCTGGCCTACATGTGACCCCAGACCAATGTGTTTGACTCTACACTGGCCCTTGAAATGGCAATAAGTGCTGGTTAGCCAGTGACACCCATGTCCCACAAATGAATTTAAATAAACTCCCCCCAATGCCCCAGGTTAAATCAGACTGTTTGCAACCTTGGTCTCTATACTGTGTAACATTGGACCTCAGTCCTTCAGCTCATTTGCTGCTGAAACCCTCAGTCGTGCCTTTGTCTCCTCAACGATTTACTATTCCAATATTCTCCACCTTCCAGAAGCAATGTTAAATGCATTGTAAATACAAATTGTTCTCTGAAGTAAAGCTAACTTAGCTGTTTGAATTGGGTGTGTTTATTGATCCGATATCAGATTCGCATGCTTGTTATTTTGCTTCATTTCCCACAGGTCCCACATGCCAACTTACGAGATCATCACAAAGCGATTACGAACATGGGATACATTCTCCAAAAAGGAGTTTTTGACAATGGTGAAATGCAAACACTGCCACGCTTTTATTGAAGGGATTCTGGATTAGCAATGAGTTAAAGAAGTAGTCCTGGCTAGTCGGGTTCAATGAAAGGGTCAATTAGTGGATCCTTTTCAGGACATTGATGGAACAAAGGCAAGATCGTGAAGATAAATAGACTGCCTTACTTAATATTTTTAGTATTGCTGAAGAATGATGTACCGAAGATGAACTAGTAAATTGCACAGATATTTGTTATTTTGACTTTCATAGGATGTGGGCATCACTGGCAAGTTAACCACATTGGAGTCACATGTAGGCCAGGCATGTAAAGAACATTTATGACCCACGATGGGGTTTTACAACAGTTGATGATAGTTTCATGGCTAACATTAATTCCAGACTTGTGTTTTTTATTCATTTGTGGGACATGGGTGTCACTGGCTGACCAGCATTTATTGCCCATCCCCAGTTGCTCTTGGAGGGCATTTGAGAGTCAACAACATTGCTGTGCCTCTGGAGTCACATGTAGGCCAGACCAGGTAAGGATGGCAGATTTCCTTCCCTCAGGGACAATAGTAAACCAGATGGCTTTTTCTGATAATCGACAATGGTTTCATAGTCATCAGTATATTCCTAATTCCAGATAGGTTTTATTGAATTCAAATTCCACCATCTGCCATGGTGGGATTTGAACCTGGGTCCCCAGAACATTAGCTGAGTTTCTGGATTAATAATGTAGCGATAATGCTACTTAGGCCATTGCCTCCCCTTTCATTCATTGAAGTTTAATTTCCACCAATTGCCATGGTGGGGTTTGAACCCTTGCCCCCAGAGGATATGTGTCATTATCACGAGACAACTGCCTCCCACTATGCTGTGGCCTCCTCCAGTGAGTATCTGAGCTTCACAAACCAGGGAAGTCTCAGCTAGGATACACACGATGTGCTGGTCTAAAACTAAATACTTTATATAGCACCTTTCAAAACATCAGGGCTTCCTAAAGTTTTTTTAAGGCAGTTAAGTGTAGTTATTGTTGGAAGTGGCAGTCACTTTATACACAGCAAACTACCACCAAGTACCTAATCTCAGGGTACGGTTGTGACGATATTGTGCCTTTAAGAAATGTATTTTAATCATATTTCTTTGCGGGATGTTTTGTCGACACCGTGTTGTCTATAGCTGGTGCTCTTTATTATTGTTGAGGCAGTATAATTGATATCATGTTTATTTTTAATCAGGGCCAATGCAGTGTCCTGGAGTTTAATGGTGCTTTGGAGTTTGCTGAGTGGAGCTTGATTTGGGGATGATTGACAGGTCAGGTGGTGCCTGGGGACAGTTTTTTTTCCCCGCAGAAAAGTCTAAGGTTTTAGTTTAATTTTCTCAGATGCTGTTTGGACTTGAGAAAGTGGCGGCTCTTGTTTTCCCCTCTCTGGAGTTAGAAATTCTGTTGTTGTTAGAAGTTGGTGGAGACAAGCAGTGTCTCTGTCTGTCTCTCTGTCTGTCTCTCTCTAAATGTTTTCGGAAAGTTTCAGGATTGAGAAGCCTCAGAGTTTTAATCCAACGTTCAAAGGACCAATTCACAGCGGGTGTAAAAAAGCTGAAAACCCAGCATCACGTGAGCAGACTTGCTCTTTGTGCCAAGTCTAGAAAAGGGTGTGTGTCTCTGGGTTGACTTGGAACAACAGAGATAGCTAGCTGTTAAGGTTTATATTGTTCATGTATAATTGGAAAAAGTTATGCTAAATCTTATTATATTTTAACTCTGTTCTTAAATAAACCTTGTTTGATAAAAGCTCCCTAGTGGGTCACTTGAATCATGCCTGGAGTGAAACACCTTTGCTCACCAATGCCAAAAATCAAATATAAAAACTTTAGGCTCTGGGCTATCTTCATAGAACACCTTGGAGTTTCTGGCCTGAGTCTTAACATTGGGCAACTGCCCAGTGTCACATCTTTATACTCCCCAAGTACCACTGGCTAGTAACCATAAGGCCATAAGACATAGGAGCAGAATTAGGCCACTCGGTCCATGAGTCTACTCCGCTATTCAATCATGGCTGATATTTTTTCTCGTCGCGATTCTCCTGCCTTTTCCCCATAACCCCTGATCCTCCTATTAATCAAGAACCTATCTATCTCTGTCTTAAAGACACTCAATGACCTGGCCTCCACAGCCTTCTGCGGCAAAGAGTTCCACAGAACTCCACAGATTCACCACTCTCTGGCTGAAGAAATTCCCCCTCATCTCCGTTTTAAAGGATCATCCCTTTAGCCTGAGGTTGTGCCCTCTGGTTCTAGTTTTTCCTACTAGTGGAAACATCCTCTCCATGTCCACTCTATCCAGGCCTCGTAATATCCTGTAAGTTTCAATAAGATCCCCCCTTATCCTTCTAAACTCCAACGAGTACAGACGCAGAGTCCTCAACCGTTCCTCATACAACAAGCTCTTCATTCCAGGAATCATTCTTGTGAACCTCCTCTGGACCCTTTCCAAGGCCAGAACATCCTTCCTTAGATTTGGGGCCCAAAACTGCTCACAATACTCCAAATGGGGTCTGACCAGAGCCTTATACAGCCTCAGAAGTACATCTCTGCTCCAGGATAACCAGGATAAGAAACCCCTATTGATCTTTAGTAACTCAAGGCGCTGAGAACAGTTACAGTTCCACATCATGCAGTGAACCAGGTCAATTTAATTACTCGGACAGATACCAAGTTCCTTTGATAGATATTGTTGTAACTTGCCATGAAATGTTTACCTGTGCATTCAGGCTGAACTGAAGAAGCTCAGAAAATCCAATTGCGATGTCAGCAAGTCAGGTTAAAGTTCCTTTATAAGGAATCTAAAACTGGTGAACGTCACAGTGAGGCTATCGTGAGGAAGGAATGAGTTTTAAAATGCTTCAATCTGTTTTCCAACAAAGTCTCAAAATAAATTCAAGTATGAAAGGAATTACCCAGGACTGTTGTTATGTAGCCAAGCGTGATTCAACAGAATAATAATTATTTGAAGGTAGACCAGTGTAGGATTTGGTCTTCTATTCAAGGCGACCACAGGGGCATTTACATATGCAGATCTCTAAAGAACATTTCACGTTGAAGTGAATAGAGTTTTTACATCCTGAGCTCCTGATTTTAACTAAGCGGGAGCTAGGGATTCCTGGTAAGTTTAGAAGAAAGAAAGAAGGATTGTCTCATTTCTTCTTTAGTCCCAATGGTGCACATGGCTGTGTACCAACAACAACCTAAATTTATATAGCTCCTTGAACATAAAAGAGCAACCTCCCAACATGTTTCCCAGGGACATTATACAACAGAGTCCGACACTGAGCCAGACGAGGGGATATTAGGTCAGATGACCAAAAGCTTTTGTCAAAGAGGTATGTTGTAAGGAGTATCTGGAGGCAGCGATTTGCAAGGAGGGAATTCCAAAGCTAATGGCCTTGACAGCTAAAGGTCCAGTCACCAATGGTATGGAGGATGACAATGCTCAAAAGGGCAGAATTGGATGGATGCAGGTATTTAAGAGGGTTGAGGAGATTACAGAGATATGGAGCGGAGGAGGCCACAGAAAGGCTTGAAAGAAAAAAGCGAGAATTTTGAAATCTACGAAGAACAACTTCTTCAAAAATTGCACTCTGTTAGGACAATTTTTGGGTCCAACTATTTCTTTAATTCATTCTTGGGACAAGGGCCAAGCAATCATTGTCCATCTCTAGTTGCCCTTGTTCAAAGGACAGTTGAGAGTCAACCACATTGCTGTGGGTCTGGAGTCACATGTCAGCCAGACCAGGTAAGGGCAGCAGATTTCCTTTCCTAAAGGACATTAGTGAACCAGATGGGTTTTTTTGACAACCGACAATGGTTCCATGGTCATCAATACCAACTCAAGAACAGCTTCTTTCATGCTGCCATGAGGCTTTTGAATGGACCTACCTCATATTAAGTTGATCTTTCTCTACACCCTAGCTATGACTGTAACACTACATTCTGCACCCTCTCCTTTCCTTCTCTATGGATGGTATGTTTTGTCTGTATAGCGCGCAAGAAACAATACTTTTCACCGTATACAAATACATGTGGCAATAATAAATCAAATAGATTGTTAGTTCCAGATTTTTAAAATTGAATTCAAATTCCATCATCTGCCATGGCGGGATTTGAATCCTGGTCCCTAGAACATTAGTGGAGTTTCTGGATTAATAGTCCAGCAATAATATCACTAGGCCACCGCCACCCCTATACCCTATGCCCACCGGAGCCCTGGACACACAAGCTCAAGAAAAGTTGTTGATCCTCATTTTAAACCAGCAGTTCTCCTTTTACCCATAGTGAGGAACAAGACACTGGTGCCGTGTTTAAACAATGCTGGGTATACTCACTGAATCTTTTGTTTCATTGAGAAAACAGGGTCACCATTAATGAAAGGGAAGATGAGGTAAGCTAGGAGTAATTAGCAAACCCCGATCTTTAAAGCCCAAAACCAAGGGCCAAGGTAAGACTTTAGAAGTAAAAGAGAATGATCGGCCTGGATCTTCCAGTCCTGGTGTGGCAGGACCCAGACGTGCCGTGGGAGAATCGGGGGCCCAATCAAAAGAACATTGACTTTCAGCAGGATTGGATGACCCGACAGTGGGTGGGTCCAGAGAATCCCACACATGGTATGGAGGTTTTGGAAAAGAATAAAGAGGTGTGGGGTGTGGGTGGGGCAGGAGGCTTCAGTGAACCATAACTGCAACACAGAAGGGAGGTAGTGAGGGAAAATGTGAGCAAGGTAGAGTAACTGGAGTTTTTGAGGGAATGAGAGAGGAAAGATCAGAGCAGCCCTGACCAAAACAATAGTGACAAAATAGCAAAGCGAGGGAGAGGGTGTTCCAGAGAGAGTGTGATTGAGAAAGCGGTTCGACAGTGATTGTGATAGGGCTCTGATGTGATCCCCATTATTTTGCAAACCTTTCAGAAATGAACACAGTCATGCAATATCTAAAGGTGAGCAGGTTAGGTGGATTGGCCATTGCTAAATTGCCCCTTAGTCCCAAGATGTGTAGGTTAAGGGGATTAGAGGGGTAAGACCACAAGGAACTACTAAAGATCGTGAATGTAGCCCAATCCATCACGCAAACCAGCCTCCCATCCATTGACTCTGTCTACACTTCCCGCTGCCTCGGCAAAGCAGCCAGCATAATTAAGGACCCCACACACCCCGGACATTCTCTCTTCCACCTTCTTCCGTCGGGAAAAAGATACAAAAATCGGAGGTCACGTACCAACCGACTCAAGAACAGCTTCTTCTCTGCTGCTGTCAGACTTTTGAATGGACTTACCTTGCATTAAGTTGATCTTTCTCTATCTCTAAGTGAATGAATTTTTAAAAAAGTAAGGACCTGCAATTTGAAATCTTGGAATAGTCCAGTGCATTGCTATTGCAGCGGCAGTGTTGAGTGTGCAGTAATGAGTGCAGTATAACTTTAGGGGAGGTGGTAGCGTATTGGTATTGTCACTGGATTGTAGATCAATAGAACAAACAACTTGTATGGTTGTATAAAGAGATGGTAGGCAGATGACTAAAAGAGGCAGGGTTTAAGGAGGGTCTAAAGTAAACAAGGGAAGGGGAGAGGGAATTCCAGAGTGGAGGGCGGAGAGATTAAAATTGTGCAAGTGGCCCAGAATTGGAGGAGCGCAGAGGCCTCGAGGAGTTGTGGGCTTGAAGGAGATGATAAGAGATATGGAGGGGGGAAAGGTATGGAGGGATGTTAAAGGCACTTACTCATTCTGTTCAGATTCTGGCAGCACTTACAGTGCTGCATCCACCTCCGTTATCCTGGTAGCAAAATTGCTGGCTTCATACTGGATTTTTGAAAACCAATCTAAATAAGAACCAGTGCAAGAAGTTGCTTAGATCTGAAGAGGAACAAGTGCAGAGAGGAAAGAGGAAGACCCATCATTATGGTAAATCTATCTGTGATGCCATATGGAAACTGAGGAGTTGGTTATTTCTGGATCTGAAACTCGTGGCACTGAGGCTAATTACATGGAAATTATGGTTGCCAAACATAAAGTTGGGACTAATTGACTGGTGTTTATTTTCTACACAGACCTCCTGTCACCCTACCTCCTCGTCCTCAATCAGTACATCCTTTCTCCCTTACATACTTAATTAATATTCAATCCCTCACCAACAGCGTATGGCAGCAGCAGTGTGTACCAGTGGATACCTTGGCACTGCCCATCGGGCAGTGTAAAGGGGGTGGGCCCCCCGTTGCCACTCTGCAGAGGGATCAGTGACAGAGGGAGCAAGGGCAGCAATCGGGGCTGGACATTAGGGTGGGGGCGGAGAGATCGAGGCAGGCCGGGGGTGGGAGAGATCGAGGCTGACCCGGACAAGTTCAGGGGGCTGGGGGGAGGGGGAGGGGGTCGGAGAGGCAGCGTTGCGGGGGCTGGCCAGCGATTGAGCTGGCTAGCGATCGGGAAGCCTTAGAGATCGGCGCGTGCGCAGTGGCCCGCTCAGCCACTGCCGGCCCCTCTAGCGGGAATAGGCCCCGCCCACTGATTTTGCACGTGATTCACACCGGTGCACTCTGCAGTGCAGAATGTGGGAGATTCATTTTGAAAATCCCACTAACAAAAACCAGCGGGACTTACTCCAGTTTTTCAAATTCAACACTTTGAATTTTCTTGGGAGATTTGCCCCCCCCCAATGTGCTTCCTTCACTGTCACTGGGTCAAACTCCTCTTACTGCCTCCCCAACAGGACCAACACCATTTGGACTGGAGCAGATTGAGAAACTGGCTCACGATTAGTCCTTTCAAGGGCAATTAAGTCTGGGAAATAGATGTTGGCCTTGCCAATAAGGTATACGTCATAAGAAAAAATTCAATAAAAGGTTTCATTCAATTAGAAACAGACTGACTCCACAATGTGAGGTGCTAGGGCGGCATGGTGGCACAGTGGTTAGCACTGCTGCCTCACAGCATCAGGGACGCGGGTTCAATTCCGGCTGGGGTGACTGTGCGTGGAGTTTGCACATTCTCCCCAATGTCTGCGTGGATTCCCTCCGGGTGTTCCGGTTTCCTCCGAAAGACATGCTGGTTAGGTGCATTGGCCGTGCTAAGTTCTCCCTCGGTATATCCGGGCAGGTGCCAGAGTGTGGCGACTCTGGGATTTTCACAGTAACTTCATTGCAGTGTTAATGTAAGCCTACTTGTGACACTAATAAATAAACTTTACACATTGAATGTATTGTTGAGTTAAAGGAGGCAGTTTCAATGTACACAGGGGCTCTGGAGTTTTCTGGATGGCCTGTAAAGTTTATTTCTTAGTAAGGCTTACATTAACACTGCAATGAAGTTACTGTGAAATTCCCCTAGTCGCCACACTTCGGTGCCTGTTCGGGTCAATGCATCTAACCAGGTCTGGCAGGTCTTTCAGACTGTGTGAGGAAACCAGAACGCCCAGAGGAAACCCGCGCAGACACGGGGAGAATGTGCAAACTCCACACGGACAGTGACCCAAGCCGGGAATCGAACCCAGGTCCCTGGAGCTGTGAGGCAGCAGTGCTAACCACTGTGCTACCGTGCCGCGTAAGAGAGTTGTATCAAGGCAAATGACTGGTTGACCTACAAAATTAAAATGCCCTCCCTCAAACCTGCAAATGCCAGTCATAGAACATAGAACATTACAGCGCAGAACAGGCCCTTCGGCCCTCGATGTTGCGCCGACCTGTGAAACCAATCTAAAGCCCCTCTAACCTACACTATTCCAATATCATCCATATGTTTATCTAAAGACCATTTAAATGCCCTTAATGTTGGCGAGTCCACTACTGCTGCAGGCAGGGCATTCCACGCCCTTACTACTCTCTGAGTAAGGAACCTATCTCTGACATCTGTCCTATATCTCTCACCCCTCAATTTAAAGCTATGTCCCCTCGTGCTAGCCATCACTATCCGAGGAAAAAGGCTCTCACTGTCCACCCTATCTAATCCTCTGATTACCTTATATGCCTTATTAAGTCACCTCTTGAGCTTCTTCTCTCTAACGAAAACAGCCTCAAGTCTCTCAGTCTTTCCTCATAAGACCTTCCCACCATACCAGGCAACATCCTGGTAAATCTCCTCTGCACGCTTTCCAATGCTTCCACATCCTTCCTATAATGCGGCGACCAGAACTGTACGCAATACTCCAAGTGCGGCCGCACCAGAGTTTTGTACAGCTGCAACATGACCTCATGGCTCCGAAACTCAATCTCTCTACCAAAAAAAGCTAACACACCGTACGCCTTCTTAACAACCCTATCAACCTGGGTGCCAACTTTCAGGGATCTATGCACATGGACACCGAGATCTCTCTGCTCATCCACACTACCAAGTATCTTACCATGAGCCCAGTACTTTGTATTCCTGTTGCTCCTTCCAAAGTGAATCATCTCACACTTTTCCGCATTAAACTCCATTTGCCACCTCTCAGCCCAGCTCTGCAGCTTACCCATGTCCCTCTGTAACCTGCAACATCCTTCCGCACTCTCCACAACTCCACCGACTTTAGTGTCATCCTCAAATTTACTAACCCATCCTTCTACGCCCTCATCCAGGTCATTTATAAAAATAACAAACAGCAGTGGCCCCAAAACAGATCCTTGTGGTACACCACTAGTAACTGAACTCCAGGATGAACATTTCCCATCAACCACCACCCTCTGTCTTCTTACAGCTAGCCAATTCCTGATCCAAACCATTAAATCACCCTCAATCCCATGCCTCCGTATCTTCTGCAATAGCTTACCGTGGGGAACCTTATCAAACGCTTTACTGAAATCCATATACACATCAACTGCTTTACCCTTATCCACCTCTTTGGTCACCTTCTCAAAGAACTCAATAAGGTTTGTGAGGCACAAAACCGTGTTGACTATTCCTAATCAAATTATTCCTTTCTAGATTATTATAAATCCTATCTCTTATAATCCTTTCCAAAACTTTGCCCACAACAGAAGTAAGGCTCACTGGCCTATAATTACCAGTGTTGTCTCTACTCCCCTTCTTGAACAAGGGGACAACATTTGCTATCCTCCAGTCTTATGGCAATATTCCTGTAGACAATGACGACATAAAGATCAAAGCCAAAGGCTCTGCAATCTCCTCCCTAGCCTCCCAGAGAATCCTAGGATAAATCCCATCCGGCCCAGGGGACTTATCTATTTTCACACTTTCCAGAATTGCTAACACCTCCTCCTTATGAACCTCAATCCTGTCTAGTCTAATAGCCTGTATCTCAGTATTCTCCTCGACAACATTGTCTTTTTCCTGAGTGAATACTGACAAAAAATATTCATTTAGCGCCTCTCCTATCTCTTTGGACTTCACGCACAACTTCCCACTACTGTCCTTGACTGGCCCTAATCCTACCCTAGTCATTCTAATATTCCTGACATACTTATAGAAGGCTTTAGGGTTTTCCTTGATCCTACCTGCCAAAGACTTCTCATGTCCCCCCCTGGCTCTTCTTAGCTCTCTCTTTAGGTCCTTCCTGGCTAACGTGTAACTCTCAAGCGCCCTAACTGAGCCTCCATGTCTCATCTTTACATAAGTCTCCTTCTACCTCTTCACAAGAGATTCAACTTCTTTAGTAAACCACGGTTCCCTCGCTCGACCACTTCCTCCCTGCCTGATAGGTACATACTTATCAAGGACACGCAGAAGCTGTTCCTTGAACAAGCTCCACATTTCAATTGGGCCCATCCCCTGCAGTTTCCTTCCACATCCTATGCATCCTAAATCTCGCCTAATCGCGTCATAATTTCCTTTCCCCCAACTATAACTCTTGCCCTGCGGTATATACCTATCCCTTTCCATCGCTAAAGTAAACATAACCAAATTGTGGTCACTATCACCAAAGTGTTCACCTACCTCCAAATCTAACACCTGGCCTGGTTCATTACCCAGTACCAAATCCAATGTGGCCTCGCCTCTTGTTGGCCTATCTACATACTATGTCAGGAAACCCTCCTGCACACATTGGACAAAAACTGACCCAACTAAAGTACTCGAACTATAGCTTTTCCAGTCAATATTTGTAAAGTTAAAGTCCCCCATAACAACTACCCTGTTACTTTCGCTCCTATCCAGAATCATCCTTGCAATACTTTCCTCTACATCTCTGGAACTTTTCGGAGGTCTATAGAAAACTCCCACCAGGGTGACCTCTCCTTTCCTGTTTCTAACCTCAGCCCATAGAACCTCAGTAGACAAGTCCTCATCAAACGTCCTTTCTGCCACCGTAATACTGTCCTTGACTAACAATGCCACACCTCCCCCTCTTTTACCACCCTCCCTGATCTTACTGAAACATCTAAACCCCGGAACCTGCAACAACCATTCCTGTCCCTGCTCTATCCATGTCTCCGAGATGGCCACACCATCGAAGTCCCAGGTACCAACCCATGCTGCAAGTTCACCCACCTTATTCCGGATGCTCCTGGTGTTGAAGTACACACACTTAAAACCACCTCCCTGCCTGCCGGTACACTCCTGCGACCTTGAAACCTTATTCATGGCCTCACCACTCTCAACCTCCTGTGCACTGGAGCTATAATTCAGGTTCCCATCCCCCTGCTGAATTAGTTTAAACCCTCCCGAAGAGCATTAGCAAATTTCTCCCCCAGGATATTGGTACCCCTCGGGTTCAGGTGTAGTCCATCCCGTTTGTAGAGGTCCCACCTACCCCAGAATGACCCCCAATTATCCAGGTATCTGAATCCCTCCCTCCTGCACCATCCCTGTAGCCACATGTTCAACTGCCTTCTCTCCCTATTCCTCTCCTCGCTAGCACGTGGCACGGGTAACAAACCGGAGATAACAACTATGTTTGTTCTAGCTCCAAGCTTCCACCCTAACTCCCTGAATTTTTGCCTTACATCCCCATCCCTTTTCCTACCTATGTCTTTGGTGCCTATGTCAGCTCAGTGCTGGAGGGCACCACTAGATACAATAATGGAATCATGCCACTGGAAAAACATAGAAACTAGAAGCAGGAGTAGGCCATTCGGCCCTTCGAGCCTGCTCTGCCATTCATTTTGATCATGGCTGATCATCGAATTCAATATTCGGAGTCCCCTTTCCTCCCATATCCCTTGATCCCTTTAGCCCCAAGAGCTATATCTAATTTCTTCTTGAAATCTGACAACATTTTGGCCTCAACTACATTCTGTGGTAGTGAATTCCACACATTCACCACTCTCTGGGTGAAGAAAGTTCTGGACTCCCTCACCATTGGCAACATTCTTTCCGAATCTACCCTGTCTCACCCTGTTAGAATTTTATAAGTTTCTATGAGATCCCCTCTCACTCTTCTAAACTCCAGTGAATATAATCCTAACTGATTTAGTCTCTCCTCTTTCCTGCAGTGCGGGGGAGGCCCCTGAGAATTGGTTCTCCCGCATTTCCACTGAGACCTGCTTTTTGCATTCCACAGTAAGTATATCATTGTCGCTCATTTAACTAACCGACTGGACTGTAATAAAGGGCAGGAGGCAGTGATATTTCGAGGCATGCTCTCCATTGGGTAGTGAAACAATTGAATGGCACAAACAAAAAAAAAGGCTGGATTTTTCCAGCGACTGCAAATTGAAAATATCTCCACTCAATCTGTAATCTGTTGGAACCAGTTGGGGTGGGACTGGTCACCTGTCCCCACAGGCACTACAAACACAGAAGGGAAGACAATAACATGCTTTCAAATAAAACACAGTTCGTCATCTTTCTGACAATGAGAAATGGCAGCAGGTACATGTCACTTTTGATTCGCTTCAGAGTTATTTTGTCTCCTTCACCCCATTGTGCAATTCTAAATGGCCTTTCAGCCACACTGTAAACACACCTTCATGTTTCACTTGGCATGCGTATCCTGGATAAATGTTTTTAGATAAGCAAAGGCCGCTACAATGGGGTTAAAAGCTGCCTTGATCAATGAAGTGGAGTTGCCGGCATTGGACTGGGGTGGGCACAGTAAGAAGTCTCACGCCAGGTTAAAGTCCAACAGGTTTATTTGGTAGCACAAGCTTTCGGAGCAGCGCCTGGTGTTGTGAGGCTTCTTACTTGATCAATGAAGAGTTAAGGTTTTATATTAAAGGCAAATAAACTACCTTCATCGCAGATAAAAGCTATCAGCGCCCTGCACTATTCCTTCACAAACTAGTATTTCTAGCTTCTGAACTAAAGTATCAGGTTACTTTTGGTACAGAACATAGCTGAATGGGACAGTCTTTGATCAGCTACTGGGGAAACATTCTTATTCATTTCTGATTTATTGTATAAAAGCAGTTTGATTGAGAATGGTTCTGAATTCATTGTTTTGATCACTGCTGGCAAGATTACTCCACTTTCTTCAATACCTTTTTTTCTCTCTCTCTCCCTCCCTTCCCCCCAACGCATATAGATTAGAGAGCATTAAAGTGGAGAGAATTGCAGCACTCCTGGAATAGGGAGAAAGGTTGCTGGAAGCCATATTAGACCACTTTGATGCCATGTTATTATAATCACTGCTCCTCTTTGCGTTCTCTTTCCGAAGGCAGGTGCTTGGCAATTATTCAATGAAACACACGCCAAATGTTGTGATTTCTTTTTACTTTCAGTGGAACGAGGGAGATTGAGGTTTGAGCTCTGTGCCCATGGTGTTGATCTGAACTGGATGCTAACCAACTGAACTAATGGCTCTCATCAATTATAAATAAAAATGCATTTTCTAATCTTATTGCAATGATTGAAGTCCTGTGTTTTAACATAGGCTTCCCTTTAACAAATGTCTTTCTGATCTTCACCAAATTTCTACCAATAAATGTGGCAACTGGATCTTTTAGCCAGATTTCTATTCACAATTACAAATCAGGTAAAGACCCAAAATAGTCAGGTAAATCAGGTAAAGACCCTAGCCCAATCCATCACTCAAACCAGCTCCTGCTCTGCCCAAGACTGCAAGGAACTACAAAACGTTGTGAATGTAGCCCAATCCATCACGCAAACCAGCCTCCCATCCATTGACTCTGTCTACATTTCCCACTGCCTCGGCAAAACAGCCAGCATAGTTAAGGACCCCACGCACCCCGGACATTCTGTCTTCCACCTCCTTCTGTCGGGAAATAGATACAAAAGTCTGAGGTCACGTACCGACCGATTCAAGAACAGCTTCTTCCCTACTGTTGTCAATCACTTTTGAATGAACCTACCTCGCATTAAGTTGATCTTTCTCTACACCCTAGCTATGACTGTAACACTACATTCTGCACTCTCTCCTTTCCTCCTCTATGTATGGTATGCTTTGTCTGTATAGTGCGCAAGAAACAATACTTTACATGTGACAATAATAAATCAAATCAAAATAAAGGGAGGAAGCCATGCTTGCAAGGCCAGGGTAAGCAAATATGCTTTAATTATGGGGCGGCACGATGGCACAGTGGGTTAGCACTGCTGCCTCACAGCGTCAGGGATCCGGGTTCGATTCCCGGCTTGGGTCACTGTCTGTGTGGAGTTTGCACGTTCTCCCCGTGTCTGCGTGGGTTTCCTCCGGTGGCTCTGGTTTCCTCCCACAGTCCGAAAGACGTGCTGGTTAGGGTGCATTGGCCATGCTAAATCCTCCCTCAGTGTACCCGAACAGGCGCTGGACTGTGGCGACTAGGGGATTTTCACAGTAACTTCATTGCAGTGTTAAGTGTAGGCTTACTTGTGGCAATAATCAATTAACTTTTTTAAAAATGTAAAAGGGTAGCTCAACCATCAAACACGCCTTTGTACGGAAGGAATTACCAAACTAGGTGTCTTTTTGTCGACAACAACAGATTGACTCAAGGGAAAGAACACAGAACAAATACTGTTTAAATCCAACTTTCAGTCTTCCCTCCCAATCCATGTACTTTAGTTCTACAAAGCAAAGCTGATCAATATCTTTCAGTGATGATTGTATAAATCCCTCATTTTTTGGGCTTGCTGGCCCATTCACGACTGCGGATTGCAAATATACAGGAGCACTGCAACGGGTGTAACCAATTAGCAAAGTACTTTCCAGGCATCAGCCATAGAAAGGTTCGGATTTAAAATTGTGGATTCTGATGTAAAATTGATATAATTTGGAAACCTGTGGAGTGGCAGGATAGCATTGTGCTCATGACGAACTGGGTAGGAGAGAATATTCCACCAGTAACACAAAACAGAAAAGCATTTATGGCAGAGATGGAGGCCATTCAGCCCATTGCACCCATGCCAGCTGAAAAAGGTCTAAATCCACCTTCCAGCTCTTGGCCTGGGGTCGTGTAGGTTCAGGTTCTTCAAGTGCGTATCCAGGTGTTTATTTTTAAATGCGATGAGGGTTTCTGCTTTTCAGGCAGTGAGTACCAGACCCCCCTACACCCACCCACCTCCCCCCTCACCCCCACCACTCTGAGTGAAAACATTTCTCAATTCCTCTCTAAAAACCCTTCTGCCAATGACTTTAAATCCAGGTCTCCCGGTTATTGTCTTCACTGCTGAGGAAAATATCTCCTTCTGATCCCATTCTAACTCATAACTTTACACCCCTCAGTCTCCGCCATTTCAGAGAAAACCGCTCCCAAACGTCAAACATTTTTTTTGCTTTCTTGGTGCGATGGAGGGGGAGGCATGAACCGTGGAAAAGATGATTCAACAAGACAGAGAATGACATTGGAAATGTACTGCATTCCCAGCTTCTCTCCTGGATAATTATCTATGTGGTGTCGGCAAATTAAAGAGTAATGCAATGGAAACAAAGCATTTTTGTATTATGACATTATTGACTTGAATTACTTTGGTTCAAAGATTCATTGGACTGATACCTCGATACAGCACTGAGACGGAGTGATGCATTGTTGCAACTGGCATATTTCAGTTGAGATGTTGCTCCGTATGCATTGTACAGATAAATGTAAAGGAAATCTGGTGGCCCTTTTTCTAAGATCATAGCTTCTGGTGAACTGGCTCACATTCATTCCCCAACCAGTACCATCAGAACTGGTGAATTTTCAACCCACATGAGAGATTAGCGTGTAATAAATACATGGGATTGGGGGTAGTGTACTGAGATGGACACAATACTGATTGGCAGAAGGGAAACAAAATTGCCCCTTAGTGCCAGGGGGACTAGCTAAGGTAAATGCATTGGGTTATGGAGATAGGGTCAGGATGGGATTGTGGTTGTGCAGGCTCGATGGGCTAAATGGCCTCCTTCTGCACTATAGGATTCTATGATTTTATGAAAGTGTAGGAACAAACGGGTCTTTTCCCAAATGGCAGGCAGTGACGAGTGGGGTACCAAGGGATCAGCTCTGCCGAAGGGTCATCCAGACTCAAAACATTGGCTCTATTCTCTCTCCACAGATGCTGTCAGACCTACTGAGATTTTCCAGCATTTTCTGTTTTTGTTTCAGATTCCAGCATTCGCAGTATTTTGCTTTTACCGCAGCTATTCACGATATATATTGATGATACAGATGAGGAAAACAAATGCAATAACTCCAAATTTGCAGATGACCAAGCTGGGTGGGTGGGTGAGATGTGAGGAGGATGCAGAGATGCTTCAGCGTGTTTTGGACAGGCTGAGTGAGTGGGCAATAGCAATGCAGATGCTGTATAATGTGGATAAATGTGAGGTTATCCACTTTGGTAGCAATAATAGGAAGACAGATTATTATTATCGGAATGGTACAGATTGAGGGGAATGTGCAATGAGACCTGAGTGTCCTTGTACACCAGTTGCTGAAGGTAAACATGCAGGTGCGACAGATGGTAAAGAAGGCAAACGGTACGTTGGGCGTCATAGCGAGAGGGTTCGAGTGCAAGAGTAGGAGGATGTCTTGCTGCAATTATACAGGAATCATCAGGTTGATTCCAGAGATGAGGGGGTTAGCTTATGAGGAGAGATTGAGTAGACTGGGCCTGTACTCATTGGAGTTTAGAAGGTTGAGGGGAGATCTTATAGAGACATATAAGATAATGAAGGGGCTAGACAGGGTAGAAGCAGCGAGGTTATTTCCACTTACAATGGAAACAAGAACTCGGGGGCATAGCCTCAAAATACGGGGGAGTCAATTTAGAACAGAGTTGAGGAGGAACTTCTCCCAGAGGGTAGTGAATCTTTGGAATTCTCCGCCCAATGAAGCAGTAGAGGCTACCTCGTTAAATGTGTTTAAGTCACAGATAGATCGATTTTTAACCATTAAGGGAATTAAGGGTTATGGGGAGCGGGCGGGTATGTGGAACTGAATCCACTATCAGATCAGCCATGATCTTATTGAATGGTGGAGCAGGCTTGAGGGGCTAGATGGCCTACTCCTGCTCCTATTTCTTATGTTTTTATTATGTTCTTACCCTGAATTAAATGCAGCGTGACCACACACACATACAAACACACACACAAACAAACAGATTGGACACATGTGAAAGTAATGGGTGGCACAGTGGTACAGTGGTTAGCACTGCTGTGTCACAGTGCCAGGGAGCCAGGTTCAATTCCCAGCTTGGGTCACAGTCTGTGTGGAATTTGCATGGCCTCCCCGTGTCTACGTGGGTTTCCTCCGGGTGCTCCGGTTTCCTCCCAAGTCCAAGGATGTGTGGGTTAGGTGGATTGGCCATGCTCAGTTGCCCCTTAATGTCAGAGGGATTAGCAGGGTAAATGCATGGGGTTATGGGGATAGGGCCTGGGTGGGATTGTTGTTGGTGCAGACTCGAGGGGCCGAATGGCCTCCTTCTGCACTGTGGGGATTCTATGATTTATGAACACTCAAAGAGGTAAAAAGGACACACACCGCGTTCCATACAAAACATTTTGAAAGTAATGGAGATTACAGTTCGCTCAGTCAACTTCCAGTCTCCCACAAGGCAGCTGGTATCATGGATGGTTTCAAGGCTTTAAAGTTGAAGGGCGAGTCTTGTAAAGTGAAGGGTTCATTGCATGTTGTGTGGTTGGATAGGTAGCGAGTTGGTACTCGGGTGAAATTCAAACCAAAATAGGCTGGGGTGGGGGAGGAGGGGGTGGTGGGCGGGGTGGAAGAGTCCTTCTCTTTGTTGGGTTCTCCCATTTTCAAGGTATTGCTGTTAATTACCTTGGCTGTTTGATGACTAGTTTGTGCTCAGGCTCTCTGAACAACTGTTGGTGAATAGTTGATCCTTAAAAGCAGTCAAAAAAACATGGCTGGCCCATGTGACTTTAGGGATGGTGTTTCTGTTGATATCACATCCTGTGTTATTGATTTCAATTGTCACTTTCTCTCAGTACGAGTCATGTAGGTAGGCAGTCTGACAACTCCATGATATTTTGCGTTGGCCCATCCTTAAGCAAAGAGATGTGTGAATTTCCCGCATACCAATAGATGCCCATATTTAATTCGGTATTTGACTATGACTTGCTACCATCTGTCGCTCAAATACCAAAGCTCACATGATTTGCAGCAGGCATTTGAAAAACTCGACACAAACAAGTTGTTAAAAGTGTTTGACTGAAAATTCATGGTACAATGTGCATGACACCCATAAAAAAGCCATTTGGACCATTGAGTCTGAGCCGGCTCTCTGCAAGTGCAACACACCTAGCCTCACATCCCCACCCTTTCCCCATAAGCCTGCAATTTTTTAATCTTTAGCTGTTCGAGCGAGTTCTCTTTTGAAAACCACAATTGAATCAGCCTCCAGCACATAACTCAGCCAGCGCATTCCAGCTCCTAACCACTCAATACGTAAACAACATTCTCTCCAGTCACCTTTAGTTAAGGTGATTGGCAAAAAGAATTAAAGATATAAAAATTTTAATGAAACATAAAAAGGAGGCTTATCGCAAATGTAAGATTCATAATACACAAGAGATCCAGGCTGAAGACAGAAAGTATCAATATCGAAAAAGGGGAATGAAAGACATGACAAAAGTAGGAGGATACATTAGAAACAAAGGAAGTCAGAGCAGGAGGAGGCCATTCGGCCCTTCGAGCCTGCTACACCATTCATTATGATCATGGCTGATCATCCAACTCAATTGCCCGATCCTGCCCCCACCACCACCCCCCCATCCTTTGATCCCTTTCACCCCAAGAGCTTTATCTAACTCCTTGAAAACATACAATGTTTTGGCCTCAGCTACTTTCTGTGGTAGCGAATTCCACAGGCTGACCACTCTCTGGGTGAAGAGATTTCTCATTATCTCAATCCTAAATAGTTTACCCCTTATTCTTCAACTGTAACCCCCTTGTTCTGGACTTCCCCGACCATTGGGAACATCCTTCCTGCATCAACCCTGTTTAGTCCTGTTAAAATTTTATAGATTTCTATGAGATCCCCCCCCTCATTCTTCTGAATTCCAGCAAATATAATCCTAACTGACTCAATCTCTCCTCATACGGTCAGTCCCGCCATCCCAGGAATCAGTCTGGTAAACCTTTGCTGCACTCTCTCAATAGCAAGAACACCTTTCCTCAGATAACGAGACCAAAACTGCGCATAATATTCCAGATGTGGTCTCAGCAAGGCCGTGTATAATTGCAGCAAGACACTCTTGCTCCTACATTCAAATCCTTTCACTCTGAAGACCAACATATCATTTGTCGTGATTACCGCCGGCTGCACCTACATGCTTACCTTCAGTGTCTGGTGTACAAGGACACCAAGTCTCATTGCACATCCCCTCTGTTAATCTATACCCACAGATAATAATCTGCCTTCCTGTTTCTGCTACAGAAGTGGATAACCCTCACATTTATCCACATTATATTGTATCTGCCATGGATTTGCCCATTCACTCAGCTTGTCCAGATAACTTTGGAGCACGAATATATTTTATCAACATGTAGATGGTAAAAAAGGTAAGTGAGGCCAATTAGGGACAAAAGAAAAGGTCTTGTGGAGGCATATGTTACAGCTGAAGTAGTAATGAATTCCTCAGAACTTTCCACTTCTCTAATTCTGGTTTATGGAGAGGCCCAGTTTTAGTGGCTCCACCACCCAAGCCTTCCCCAAGCTCAGAGATTCCCTCCCTAAACCTCTCTGCCTCACTTTCATCCTTTAAGATGCTTCATTAAGGCTATTTCTCTGCCTTAACATCTCCTTATGTGGCTCGGTGTCATTGTGCCTCCAAGTATAATACTCCTGTGGGGTGTTTGACGACATTGAAGGTGGAATGCAAGTGCAGGTTGTTGTTAGTGATTTGTCTGAGAGAGAGCATCACCTTCCAACGATGAGCAGAGAGTTGCGCGGGCATGCATAGATTCTAATAAGCTGGTACAGAGTGACAGGGTTCCCTTTTTCCTGGGTTTGGTATAATGATCTAGATAGTGAGCAAGTAGAGGCACGTAGCAGTTTGTAGGTTGAAAGTTTAATTTTTCAGGAGTGGTTTGTAATATCAAATGGTTGGGTATGAAAGTTGGCAAGTTATGTTACAGCTGTATAAAACTTTAGTTGGGCCACAATTGGAATATTACATGCTGCTCTGGTCACCACACTATCAGAAGGACATGGATGCATTGGAGAAAGTGCAAAGAAGGTTCATCATGCCTGGTCTCAAGGGTGTTGGCTATGAGGAGAGGTTGGGTAAACCTGGATTGTTTTCACTGGAAAGACAGAGGCTGAGGGGAGACCTGATAGAGGTCGACAAAATTAGGAGAGGCACAGACAGGGTGGGCAGTCAGAGGCTTTTTCCCAGGGTGGAAAGGGTCAATTACAAGGGGGCACAGGTTCAAGGTGAGAGGGGGTAAGTTTAGGGGAGACGTGCGGGGAAAGTTTTTCACAGAGGGTGGTGGGAGCCTGGAACGCACTGCCAGTGGAGGTGGTGGAAGCAGGCACGTTAGCAACGTCCAAGGTGTATCTTGATAGACACATGAACGGGAGGCAAAAAGAGGGATAGAAATTGCATATTGGCACAGGCTTGGTGGGCCGAAGGGCCTGTTCCTGTGCTGTATTGTTCTCTGTTCATTGAATAGAAAGTGCCATGTCCCAGCAGAAACAAAATATTTTCATATCAGGGAAAACAAACACTTAAAACAGAAAAAGATTTACATTGCAATTTACTGAGTGGAAAAAAAATGTTTTTTTTAAAATGGAACTGTGTAGTTATCTGTATTTTGTTAAGGTATGTGAATGAACATTATTCTGTGTGTCAGCATTAATCACTCCCATAGCAGATGGGTTAGAAGCAGGGGGGCATTGTGTCTTTAACTGATTCTCTCTCTAAGCTCCCTCACCCTCCACCTCCACTCCAGGCGAACATGCAGTTTTCTCTTTTGTCACTGCAGATCCTGTTTTCTTTCTCTGATTAACTGTTTTCAAACATCAAGCAGCATAGTTCTGCATTTTAATCTTTCCTGCCTGGGTCTTACCTAGAGCTCTACAACTTCCAGGATTAAGATATTTGGGTTATAGATCTTCATTGAATCCCTACAGTGCAGAAGGAGGCCATTTGATCCATTGAGTCTGCACTGACCACAATCCCACCCAGGCCCTATCCCCGGAACCCCATGTATTTACCCTAGCTAGTGCCCCTGACACTAAGGGACAATTTAGCACAGCCAAATCCACCGAACCCGCACATCTTTGGACTGTGGGAGGAAACCGGAGCACCCGGAGGAAACCCACACAGACAAAGGGAGAATGTGCAAACTCCGCACAGTCACCCGAGGCCAGAATTGAACCCGGGTCCCTGGTGCTGTGAGACAGCAGTGCTGTCCACTGGGCCACCGTGCCGCCCCCAATATCCCAGAGAATTATTTGATGTGACTAACAAAGAGTATTGTAACATAAAAGTGCATATGCCTTACCATGCCAAAGTAACAATTCATAGAATCATAGAAACCCTACAGTGCAGAAGGAGACCATTCAGCCCATCGAGTCTGCCAGCAGCCACAATCCCACCCAGGCCCTATTCCCGTAACCCTGCTATTCATCCCGCTAATCCCCCTGACACTAGGGTCAATTTAACATGGCCAATCAATCTAACCCACACATCTTTGGACTGCTAATTTGCCTCATTTCCAAGTCCACTATTCAGGTTCATAGTCAGATGGTCCTTTTTTTGTGATTACTGACCCTTTCTCCTTAGAATTTAATTGCAATCACATTTCCAAACTAGTCTGATTTATCTTCCCGAGTTGCTCTTGAAATCTCTTTTTGTCATTTCTGCAATAAGAGACATCAAATTAATGTGTCTTTGGTTCTTTATCAACTTTCCAATGGTCTTGGACCCAGAGTCTTAGTCATCAGGTTGCCGTGTACAGGAATTCAGAGTATATTTCAAAATCAATTGTGATAGAATACATAATCATTTTTCTTTAATAACACATTGCCCTTGCCTATTAGAACTATGGAAAACTACTTTATGCCTGTACTTGGAAACAGACTGATTGACATTAACAGCACACAGACACTAATAAGTGAACTTTAAACTCTTTGTAATTTCATCGCGGGAACACTTTGCTGAAACTCCCCTGTATTGATTGTTGCGTTCCAGTTGCAGCCAGAGACTCTCTGATTGGGCAATCATTACCTCAATCAGGGAGCTCATACTCCAAGAGGCCAACGTCATGGGTCTTGACGAGGTCATTACAGGGGCTGTGTCCATGAACTCCAGCAAAAATATCTTATAAAACAACATAAAGTGGGATATCTTTATATGAGTGTCCGGCACTCATGAACCATAGAACCACAACAGTGCAGAAGAATGCCATTCAGCCCATCGAGTCTGCACCGGCTCTCAGTAAGATCATCTTACCCAGGCCCACCCCCCCTACCCTATCCTCATAGCCCAGCACATTTACCGTGGCTAACCCATCTACACACCTTTGGACTGGAGCACCTGGGAGGAAAGCCATGCAGACACGAGGAGAATGTGCAAACTCTACACAGACAGACAGTGACCCAAGCTGGGAATCGAACCCGGGTTCCTGGCGCTGTGAGGCAGCAGTGCTAACCAGCGTGCCACACTTGCTCACTTCTGGAAGAATGATTTTACTCTCTTTAAAAATGGGAATAACTCCACTTGGAACTTGTGAAAAATTAATAATGACTCTGTCAGACACATTTTTCCCCTCCTGCAGAGATACTTTGTCCCACTCCATAAGTTTATAAAAAAACTTTTACAATTTACATTGGTTGACAGAAAATATTCAATTAGTCATTCATAATTAGATTAAGGCCGGAATTCTCCCATCCCGCCCATCACTGGAATTTTTGCGGGCAGATTCCGGGAAATGTGAAACCCCATTAACAGTTGGCAGGGAATTTCCGGCTTTTAGACCAGCGCGACCGGAGAATTCTGCCCCACATCTTGTTGCTTGTAAAATGATGAAACCCCAGGTGTTGGCAAGTTAATCTTTCTGTATGTGTACTTGATGAGTGAAAATATTTTTCCTTGTTGAATTTAGACAATCTAATTGGGGGAAAAAGGTTTCCTTTGGCCACCGTGTGCCTATGGGGTGGCACGGTGGCACAGTGGTTAGCACTGCTGCCTCACAGTGCCAGGGACTCAGGTTCGATTCCCAGCTTGGTTCACTGTCTGTGTGGAGTTTGCACGTTCTCCCCATGTCTGCGTGGGTTTCCTCTGGGTGCTCTGGTTTCCTCCCACATTCTGAAAGACGTGCTGGTTAGGTGCATTGACCCGAACAGGCGCCAGACTGTGTCGACTAGGGGAATTTCATGGTAACTTCATTGCAGTGTTAATGTAAGCCTTACTTGTGACTGATAAATAAACTTAACTTTACTTTTTTACTTTATAGCACCAGAAACACAGCAGGAAATCCTTCTGCCAATATTGCAGTATTTCAAAGAAATACATTAAAAAGATTTTCCAGGAAATCTTACCGCTATGCTTACAAAGTCACGAACAAATAGACATCACAGGAAATCTTCAATTCTCAAGAGACGCTCAAAGATACTGCTGCACTTCAAATCAATGCACACTCGGGAAATGCAAGAACGTAAGGAATAGGCTCACAGAGTAGGCTATTTGGCCCTTGTGGGACATGGGAGTCGCTGGCTGGGCCAGCATTTATTCTCCATCCCTAGTTGCCCTTGAACTGAACAGCTTGCTGGGCCATTTCAGAGGGCAGTTGAGAGTCTACCACATTGCTGTGGCTCTGGAGTCACATGTAGGCCAGACTGGGTAAGGACGGCAGATTTCCCTCCCTAAAGGACATTAGTGAACCAGATGGGTTGCTCCAACACTCGACAATGGTTCCACGGTCACCAGTAGGTTCTTAATTCCAGATTTTTTTATTGAATACAAATTCCACCACCTGCCGTGACGGGATTCGAATCCGGGTCCCCAGAACATTAACTGAGTTTCTGGATTAATAGTCTAGCGATTACACCATCGCCTTCCCATAAGGTTCCACCATTCAACAAGATCTGATCAATCTCAATTCCACTTTCCCACCCATTCAACATCTTCCTCGATTCCCTCAATACCCAACAATCTACTGATTTTTGATAGGAATAGTTTGGGGAGAAGGGCAAGTAGTGAATCAAACTGATATATTGTCCTGGGCTGTGCCATCTTCTTGGCTGGGTTCAGCATTCTCGCATTCATAAAGAGAAATTCATGTTGGACATCACAATCCACATTTTTAAAATTATAAATCACAAGTAGGCTTACATTAGCATTGCAATGAAGTTACTGTGAAATTCCTCTCGTCGCCACGCCATTGACCTGTTTGGGTCAATGCAACTAACCAGCACGTCTTTCAGAATGTGGGAGGAAACCGGAGGACCCAGAGGAAACCCACGCAGACATGGGGAGAACATGCAAATTGCATGTTGGGAGGAGGTTAAGTGAGGATGAGCAAGAGCACAACTTGCATTTCTACAGCACGTCCTGATGTGATCTAATCACCCAAGTTGTTTAATTAGGAGCCTTATCAAACAAAATTTAACACCCAGTTATATAAGGACATATTAAGTCATGATCTCATTGAATGGCAGAGCCAGACTTGATGGTAACCCAAGCTGGGACTCGAACCCAGGTCTCTGGCGCTGTGAAGCAGCAGTGCTAACCACTGTGTTACCATGCCACCTATATTGGTAGTTTTTTTTAGCTGCCAATAAGATCCCTGTATTGGGAATTCTCTCCCTAAACCTCTTCACCATCACTTTCCTTTCTTTAACAGAGCTTAAAAATCTCCCACATTCTGAAAGACGAGCTGGTTAGTTGCATTGACCCAAATAGGCGCCGGACTGTGGTGACGGTGGGGCGGCACGGTAGCACAGTGGTTAGCACTGCTGCTTCACAGCTCCAGGGACCTGGGTTCGATTCCCAGCTTGGGTCACTGTCTGTGTGGAGTTTGCACATTCTCCTCGTGTCTGCGTGGGTTTCCTCCGGGTGCTCCGGTTTCCTCCCACAGTCCAAAGATATGCGGGTTAGGTTGATTGGCCATGCTAAAAATTGCCCTTAGTGTCCTGAGATGCGTAGGTTAGAGGGATTAGGGGGTAAATATGTAGGGATATGTGGTCGGTGCAGACTCGATGGGCCGAATGGCCTCTTTCTGTACTGTACGGTTTCTGTGATTTCTATGACTAGAGGAATTTCACAGTAACTTCATTGCAGTGTTAATGTAAACCTTACTTGTGACTAATAAATAAATAATAAACTGGAACCATTTTGTCGGGGATGTTCGAGAGGCTAGAATTGGAGTAGCGCAGGAATGCGGGGCTGGGAGCTGATTACAGAAATGGGGAGTGGTGAGGCCGTGGAGGGTTATTGACAATGAGATGAGAAATTTAAAATCGATTGTAGTGCTAGGAGATAAGACATAGGAGCAGAAGTGAGGCCATTCGGCCCATCAAGTCTGCTCTGCCATTCAATGAGATCATGACTTAATATGTCCTTATATAACTGGGTGTTAAATTTTATTTGATAAGGCTCCTATTAAACAACTTGGGTGATTAGATCACATCAGGACGTGCTGTAGAAATGAAAGTTGTGCTCTTGCTCCTCCTCACTTAACCTCCTCCCATGTTAAGGCAAGGCTTTGTATCTCTCAAAGTGAGCTAAATGTGGACAGCTACTTCCCTTGATGTCTGCACCTCCTGGTGAGGCAACATCTGATACAGAAAACAGAACAGAGTCACGGAAAGGTAACAGTTCAGAAGGAAGGGAAATTCCACTCCTACTGGCCTTCCCTCATAACCCTGCTAATATTTTGACTTGATTTTCTTACAGAAGAGGAAGTCATTTGGTACAAATGCAAAACATGCCTGTAACTTTGATGTTTGTATTATTTCCTTTAGCAAATGTAAAACCCTGGATCTGAATGGCATGGTGGCACAATGGTTAGCATTGCTGCCTCACAGCGCCAGGGTTCGATTCCCGGCTTGGGTCACTGTCTGTGCGGAGTCTGCATGTTCTCCCTGTGTCTGCATGGGTTTCCTCCGGTTGCTCCAGTTTCCTCCCACTGTCTGAAAGACGTGCTGGTTAGGCGCCAGAGTGTGGCGACTCGGGGATTTTCACAGTAACTTCATTGCAGTGTTAATGTAAGCCTTCTTGTGACTAATAAATAAGCTTACTTAACTAAACTCAGCATTTGCTGAGTTTAAAGGCAATTAGTCCACCATTTATACCATGAGGGGACAGTCAATGCTGATGTGCAACATTGTTTGTGTCTCTCCACAGGTACATTAGGGGTTTGCACTGAGCCCCTGCAGTGGAGGTCAGCTGCACAGGGACCCCGGCCTGTCCTGAACCTGTTTTAACAAGAGCCGCTGTCACCATTGTTAACTGTGCCCCTTACTCAAGTTAATTGATAAGCACAAAAACTTTATCTTTGAATTGAATCATGTCTTTATTAGGAAAATGTAAAACAAACCGGAACTACTACAAGACTGACTCTCTATTGTATCACAATGATTCTATTCCCCTATAAATCTATTATAAGTTTACAAACATAGATTTTAACGACTTATCTAATGGACCTGTAGGGGTGTCTCTATCCTCTTCTGCTGGTCAGGCATAGAGAGGGTTCAGACTTCAACAAGCTTACAGCTTGAGGTTCCTTTCTTCTTCCTCTGTAGTTCTTCTCTTCTCTGATTCTGTTCTTCAAAGCTCCAGTATTTATTCTTCTGAGACTGGCTTGAACACATGCATGTAGACTTTGGCCATAAATGTATCTTCCTAATTGGTTTATTCCAGGCGGGTTGACCTAAGTTATCTTAGCATTTAAAATCAGCCTCTGGATCCATTGATTGATTAGAATGACTTTACTATCTGAAACAAAAACAGAAAATGCTGGAAAATCTCAGCCGGTCTGACAGCATCTGTGGAGAGAGAATAGAGCCAACATTTCGCATTAGCTCTATTCTCTCTCCACAGATGTTATCAGACCTGCTAAGGTTTTCCAGCATTTTCTGTTTTTGTTCCTGATTCCACGGTGTTTTGCCTTTATTATCAGGAATCCTGCTGATTTGTCATAGTCAAACTTTCCCTTGAAAACAACCATTGTCCAGTATCTTGCTGACTCTATCACCCATCGTAAAACACCATCATAAAACAAAAGACATTTGTTGCAAGGAAACAGTGTAGTACACATATGCAGCCTGGGGTTAAAACCTTCTGTGCTGAAGTTAGCCACATTTCCCATCAGGCCACAGTAGTGTTGTTTCTTTGCTTGGCCATATTGTATTAGACAGCTGCTCGCTGGCTACACCATGTTGGTTCAAATCCTGCCATTTGATGGATGGGGTTTGTCGTCAAGATCTTGGTAGTGACTCCATATGTTTCCCGTTCCTTGATGTCAGTTTATTCTTAAAACCTTGTTTTTTTTTCTCACTTAAGGCAGTGACTCAATCTGAGGTTTCTGGCAGCTCCTTCTGCTTCCGCCCCCCCCCCCCCTCCCCCCACAGCCCAAATAAACATTGTTTAATGTCTGAATCCAGACAGTGAATGCTGGAAGATTATCAGCATCAGGCCTGATCCTGCCCTCATTCCACAACCAGATGTTTGCACCTTCCAGCAAGGATTCCAATTGGATGATTAGCCACAGGAACCTTGGCTGCTTTTCCCCACACCCTCCACCCTTCCCTAGGCAAGGAATGTGGAGGCTCATCACCATCTCGGTTGATATTGGATAACTCGACACAGACTGTGCACTGTGTCTGGAGAATGACACCATCAGGGAAGCTTGTTAATATGATATCACTCCCCAAATGAGTGGTAGTTTCAGTATCGTATAAGATTGGGTAGATTTGGAATTAATCATTTACAGTGACAAGGTACACAGTTAGTGCAGGCTAAATACATACTGACAAGATGTGTTAACAGAACACACCTTGTAATGTACACCGACAAACATGTGTCAACATGGCACACCAACATGGTTCACCATTACTGTATGTGATACAGTAGGTACAAGAAGTCACCCTGGCACATGGTAAATGTGCCAAGCACTTTGCCATGGGGGAAATGCACATTAACATGGCACACACATGACTTGAAACAATTGCAACTTCATGGGTACGCCCAACATGGGGGGGCGCCCAACACAGGACGGCAGGCACCAGACACGGTCAGGGAGAGGCAACAAACACAAGAGGTGAGGGGCAGCTCCACTTCACAAACTCTCCTATCCCAGGAAAGGTTAGCTCATCAATATTCCAACTTCAATATTTCGTATTCTCTCGGTAGCACTCTTACCCTGCATCAGAGCATTGTGGGTTCATTGGCGAAGTGGCGAGCCTGTGGTATTGTCACTGGACTAGGTTAATACTCCGGGGATACAGGTTCAAATCCCACCACTGCAGATGGTGAAAAATAACTTTGAAAGTCTCACGTTGACCATAAAACCGTTGTCGATTGTCGGAAAAAGCCATCTGGTTCACTCATGTCCTTTAGGGAAGGAAATCTGCCTTCCTTACCCGGTCTGGCCGACATGTCACTCCAGAGCTACAGCAATGCAGTCGACCCTAAGATGGCCGAGCAAGCCACTCAGTTCAAGGGCAATTAGGGTTGGGCAGTAAATGCTGGCCCAGCCAATGATCCACGCGTCGCACACCAAGGAATTTAAAAACTCCCACTTCAGAAATGGAGCACAAGAAAATCAGACAGATACTCCCATGCTGGACACTCTCTGCTTAAGTGCTAACTGTCAGAGCAGCCCTCTTTCACATCAAGCATTCAAGCAAGGCCCCTTCTTCCCTCTCAGATCAACGTAGATAACATACCAGATGAATATCTAAGAAGGAGGAATGGAGTTAACCCCGCAGTGTCCTGGGGCCAATATTTATCCATTGAACATCACAACAACAGATTATTGGGTCAATACCACATTGCTGTTTGTAGGATCTTACTGTGCACAAACTACCTGGAACACCTAGGTAACAAGGACACCTCTGTCAGACTCCTATTTATTGAATACAGCTCAGTCTTCAACACCATTATTCCTACGAAACTCATCTCCAAACTCCGTGGCCTGGGCCTCCCTCTGTGACAGGATCCTGGACTTCCTAACTCACAGACCACAATCAGTAAGGATAGGCAACACCACCACCTCCACAATCATCCTCAACACCGGTGCCCCACAAGGCTGTGTTCTCAGCCCCCTACTATACTCCTTATACACCTATGACTGTGTGGCCAAATTCCCCTCCAACTCGATTTTCAAGTTTGCTGACGACACCACTGCAGTGGGTCAGATCTCAAACAATGACGAGACAGAGTACAGGAATGAGATAGAGAATCTGGTGAACTGGTGCAGCAACAATAATCTCTCCCTCAATGTCAACAAAACGAAGGAGATTGTCATCGACTTCAGGAAGTGTAAAGGAGAACATGGCCCTGTCTACATCAACGGGGATGAAGTAGAAAGGGTCGAGAGCTTCACGTTTTTAGGTGTCCAGCTCACCAACAACCTGTCCTGGTCCCCCCCATGCTGACACTATAGTTAAGAAAGCCCACCAACGCCTCTACTTTCTCAGAATCATAGAATCATAGAAACCCTACAGTGCAGAAGGAGGCCATTCGGCCCATCGAGTCTGCACCGACAACAATCCCACCTTGGGCTTACCCCCACTACCCCACACATTTACCCCACTAATCCCTCTAACCTACATATCCCAGGACACTAAGGGGCAATTTAGCATAGCCAATCAACCTAACCCGCACAACTTTGGACTGTGGGAGGAAACCGGAGCACCCGGAGGAAACCCACGCAGACACGAGGAGAATGTGCAAACTCCACACAGACAGTGACCCAAGCCAGGAATCGAACCCAGGTCCTTGGAGCTGTGAGGCAGCAGTGCTAACCACTGTGCCACCGTGCCTTAGAAGACTAAGGAAATTTGGCATGTCAGCTACGACTCTCTCCAACTTTTACAGATGCACCATAGAAAGCATTCTTTCTGGTTGTATCACAGCTTGGTATGGTTCCTGCTCTGCCCAAGACCGCAAGGAATTACAAAAGGTTGTGAATGTAGCCCAGTCCATCACGCAAACCAGCATCCCATCCATTGACTCTGTCTACACTTCCCGCTGCCTCGAAAAAGCAGCCAGCATAATTAAGGATCCCATGCAACCCGGACATTCTCTCTTCCACCTTCTTCCATCGGGAAAAAGATACAAAATTCTGAGGTCACGTACCAACCGACTCAAGAACAGCTTCTTCCCTGCTGCTGTCAGACTTTTGAATAGACTTACCTTGCATTAAGTTGATCATTCTCTACACCCTAGTTATAACTGTAACACTACATTCTGCAACCTCTCCTTTCCTTCTCTATGAATGGTAAGCTTTGTCTGTATTGCATGCAAGAAACAATCTTTTTCACTGTATCCCGATACATGTGGCAATAATAAATCAAATCAAAATCAAAGCTGCCACATTTCCTACATTACAGCAGCGACACTTCAAAGAAAAAATTACACCCTTAGTTGTGGAATCCATAATCATAGAATCCCTACAGCGCAGAAGGAGACCATTTGGCCCATCGAGTCTGTACCAACCACAATCCCACCCAGGCCCTATTCCCACAACGCTAGCTAATACCCCTGACACTAGGGTCAATTTATCACAGCCAATCCACCTAACCCACATGTCTTTCGGACCGTGGGAGGAAACTGGCGCTCCTGGAGGAAACCCACGCAAACACGGGGAGAAGGTGCAGACTCCACACAGACAGACAGTCTCCCGGGGCCAGAATTGAACCCAGGTCCCTAGTGCTGTGAGGCAGCAGTGCTAACCACTGTGCCACCCTTTGTAAGTAAAGTACTTTGGATCATCCTGTGGTTGTGATAGGCGCTATATAAATGCAAGTCTTTCTCTTATTTTTTAATATTTAATTCACCATCACACGAAATGTCATTATCAGTACAATTAAAGGATTATAAATGATAAGTTTTTAAAGGCAGTATCGGTAACAATTTGTACTGATTAGGGATTAATAGCGTGTAAAACATGACATGGATCTTTCCAAACCGCTGGATACCCTGCCCAGAGCAAAAAGTTTTAAAATGCCCAGAGCTCCCCCACAGTGGCTCTGAGAGACTGGGTGCTCCTGACTGATAGATGGCAAATACCCCAACTCCCAGATGATCATTTTTTGTTTTAAAATCTCTGAAATTACAGCACCAACAAATGCAAAATATCAGCAAGAGGTCTGTGCTCAGGCAAGAGTAAAGATCTTGGAATAAAAATTTAACCCAGCCCCACACACCCAGTTCCAGTGAGTTACCTGAACGAGCGGGACTGGCGGAGATCTCCCAAACAGCAGACAGGAATAAACCAGGGGTCTCTGTCCCTCTGCCAAAGGGCTAAACTCTCACCCTGTCTCTCTCAGCTGTATCGTTTATGTCCGCCTCCAAGTTCCCTCCTTGAGCTTTGGGTTCAGAGGCTGTGCCAGCCAGTTACTGATTAATTCTCGAATTAAAGAGCTCTCATTTCTAGGCAACTGCCCGTGCGCAATAACTCCTCCCTGTCAATAGACCCAAGCAGCGTGAGTGACTAAGAATGAAGGGAGGACGTGTGTTAAATAAAAGGGGGCAAGGACTGGTTAAATCTTTCCCGGTTAGTATCTCGCCACGCCTGCATTCACTGGATCCGAGTGCTTTATTCATGTTTAGATATGTTTTTTGGAGGGGAACGGGAGAATATTGTTTATTTCCTTTGAAATGCACTGGAGAATGTGGATGCAACTTTTCTACATGCATTCGACATGACATCATTGTTGGACACTTTTCCTTTGCAGTTTGGCACACAGCAGCATGGGGACAAAGACCTCAGTGAACAGCCTACCTGTCTGCTCCTGCCCCCACCCCCTTCCACTGTCCCCTTCATCGCCCAAAGCTGTGAAATGTTAATCATTTCACCTATTTTCTGTAAATAAAATCAATTTCTTACCTGATTGCTGGAAATCAATTGAAACATCGCCACCTGCTGGCTCTCAGGATATTCGGAAGGTTCTGGGCACCGATATCCTTGGTAGTCATGATGTGGAGATGCCTGCGTTGGACGGGGGTAAACACAGTAAGAAGTCTAACAACACCAGGTTAAAGTCCAACAGGTTTATTTGGTCGCAAAAGCCACTAACTTTCGGAACGCTGTTCCTTCACCAGGCCACCTGATATATCTCTCTATACCCATCTTACCTATGTAACTATCTAAACGCTTTTTAAAAGACAAAATTGTACCCGCCTCTACTACTACCTCTGGCAGCTTGTTCCAGACACTCACCACCCTCTGTGTGAAACAACTGCCCCTCTGGACACTTTTGTATCTCTCCCCTCTCCCTTAAACCTATGCCCTCTAGTTTTAGACTCCCCTACCTTTGGGAAAATATATTGACTATCTAGCTGATCCATGCCCCTCATTATTTTACAGACCTCTATAAGATCACTCCTAAGCCTCCTACACTCCAGGGAAAAAAGTCCCAGTCTATCCAGCCTCTCCTTACAACTCAAACCATCAAGTCCTGGTAGCATCCTAGTAAATCTTTTCTGCACTCTTTCTGGTTTAATAATATCCTTTCTATAATAGGGTTATTAAAGTTTATTTATTAGTCACAAGTAGGCTTACATTAACACTGCAATGTAGTTACTGTGAAAATCCCCCAGTCGCCACACTCCGGCGCCTGTTCGGGTACACTGAGGGAGAATTTAGCACGGCCAATGCACTTAACCAGCACATTTGTTGGACTGTGGGAGGAAACCGGAGCACCCGGAGGAAACCCATGCAAACGCAGGGAGAACATGCAGACTCCGCACAGACAGTGACCCAAGCTAGGAATCGAACCTGAGTCTCTGGCACTGTGAGGCAGCAGTGCTAACCACTGTGCCACCCAGATGCCCCTATATTGGAATTAAGGCCAGCATTTATTGCCCATCCCTAATTGCCCTTGAACTGAGCGTCTTACCAGGCCATTGAGAAGGCAGTTAAGAGTCAACTGTGGTTCTGGAGTCATATGTTTTTGGTTTGATTTGATTTGATTTATTATTGTCACATGTATTAACGTTCAATGAAAAGTATTGTTTCTTGCGCACTATACAGACAAAGCATACCATTCATAGAGAAGGAAACGAGAGAGTGCAGAATGTAGTGTTACAGTCATAGCTAGGGTGTAGAGAAAGATCAACTTAATGCAAGGTAAGTCCATTCAAAAGTCTGACAGCAGCAGGGAAGAAGCTGTTCTTGAGTCGGTTGGTACGTGACCTCAGACTTTTGTATTTTTTTCTCGACGGAAGAAGGTAGAAGAGAGAATGTCCGGGGTGCGTGGGGTCCTCGATTATGCTGGCTACGGGCCAGACTGGGTAAGGATGGCGGATTTCCTTCCCTAAAGGAATATTAGCGAAGCTCCGGTTTTCAGGCGAGCGCAGCCAGAGAATCCCGCCCTCAATGTCTGATTACCCACAGCTCTGTGGGCTTTGACATTGTAGGTGTGAAGAGGTTGTTTCTCCTGCTAGGGGAGTTTAAAGTTTTGGGGAGGGCTGCCTGGAATAGTCTCAAGGGGTCAACCATTGAAGTTTCACAGGAGAAGAAATTCCTTCACTCAGAGGGCTGGGAATGTAGAATCCGCGAGCTTGGAGATACCAATGCCAGTTAGAACAAACTGCCAGTTATGGACAGCTAACACTGCACTAATGGGGAATTAAAGCTGGGATTTCTCTTTAAGGTCTTCCAGCCCTATAATCCTCTGAGGTCCCCGGAGTGGCACAATGGTACTATTGCCTCACAACTCCTGGGACCCGGGTTTAATCCCGGCCTTGGGTGACTGCCTGTGTGGAGTTTACATGTTCTCCCCATGTCTGTGTGGGTTTCCTTCGGGTGCTCTGGTTTCCTCCCACACTAAGAAGTCTCACAACACCAGGTTAAAGTCCAACAGCTTTATTTGGTAGCACAAGCTTTCGGAGTGTCACTCCTTCTTCAGGTAAATGAAGAGTCTTCACTCTTCATTCTTCACAACTCTTCACTCACCTGAAGAAGGAATGACACTCTGAAAGCTTGTGCTACCAAATAAACTTGTTGGACTTTACCCTGGTGTTGTGAGACTTCTTACTGTACTGTGCCCAGTCCAACGCCGGCATCTCCACTTCATTCTTCCCACACTCTATAGGTCTGCAGGTTAGGTGGATTGGTCATGCTAAATTGCCTCTTAGTGTCCCAAGGTGTGTAGGTTAGATGGATTCGCCATGGTAAGTCTGTGAAGTTAGAGGGATAGGCAGGGGAGAGGGCTTGGGTAAGATACTCTTGTCAGAGAGTCGGTGCAGTCTCAGTGGGCCAAATGGCCTCCTTCTGCACAGTGGGGATTCTATAATTATCTATGAGGTTGCTGCACTCCTCTCCTTCTGGTCCCTTGTCCATTCTGATTTTAATTGCGCTACCACTGGTGTCTGTGTCTTGAGTTGTCTGTGTCCTCAGCTTCAGGATTCCCTCCCGACACCTACTCCCTACACCAGTGGTTAGCACTGCTGCCTCACAGCGCCAGAGACCCGGGTTCGATTCCCGGCTTGGGTCACTGTCTATGTGGAGTTTGCATGTTCTCCCTGTGTCTGTGTGGGTTTGCTCCGGGTGTTCCGGTTTCCTCCCACAGTGTGAAAGACGCGCTAGTTAGGTGCATTGACCCGAACAGGCGCCGTAGTGTGGCGACTGAGGGAATTTCACAGTAACTTCATTGCAGTGTTAATTGTGACTAAGAAATAGACTTTACTTTACCTGTCCGCCTCCCAGACTCACGTTTCTCCTTTTAGATGGTCTTTATAACCTACTTCTTTGACCACACTTTTGGTCACCTGCCCTCATATCCCCTTATGTAACTTGGTGTCAAATTCTGTTTGTTAACCACCCTGTGAAGTGCCTTGGGCGGTTTTGCCACATTCAAGGTGCTGTATGAATGCAAGTTGTTGTTATGATACAGGTTGATTGGGGGTGTCTTTGCTGCAAGGTGGCAAAGCTGTGCCAGTAGCTGCCAGCTGACCTCAGGGACTGCGCACCCAGTGTCCCAGGTCATTGGCGGGTTAGGTGTGCCAAGACCTTCAGGTACTATTGGCGCATAATGGCAGGTGTGGCCAGTGCAGCCAAAGTGCTTGGCGATCACCCTGGATGGCTTTCTTTCATCTTGTAGCACTTCAGCCGTGAAATAGAGTAACTGGGCCACGTCCAAATCAACTCCCATGTTGAACGTTACCTCAGTTTGCTGTAGACCAGAACTGTGCAGCTTGGAACCGCGTTTTGTGTGGCTTCCTGATGTCCTGGCAAGTTGATATTGGAAGAACTTTATCCCCCATTCCCATTCTGTAAATGATTCACTGATAGTCGGGTTTCTGAAAAGTTACCGAATGACAATGGATCTTTTCTTTTGGAAATGTTTAAAACCAATAACTAAATAAAAATGTGTTCCTAAAAAAATATTGCTGCAAATCCATATTAATAAATATGTCAGTGGCAGTGAGGTTTGGCATCAATTGTACATTTCAAAACTGCAACTGTTAGATTTTCCTCAGGCAAAAATATTATTATTAAACAATCAAAATGTGCAGATGGAGTTAAGATACAGATCAGCCGTTAATGATGGAACAGGCTCAATGGGTTGGATTGCCTCTGTTAGAATGTAACCAATGACAACACTGGATCTGTTGTAGTGTGACCAATGGTAACAAGCTGCAAGGGTCAGCTGACCCAGTGAACCATGTAACCAATGATAAAATGATGTGATGATCAGCTGACTCAGTATAAATAAGAACCTGTTGGGAATTGTGGTGGAGCTTGGAATGGCCTAGGGTAAGGCCGCAAGTGTTGGAGTAGTGAAGTCGTTTTATAAAGAACAAAGAACAGTACAGCACAGGAAACAGGCCCTTCGGCCCTCCAAGCCTGTGCCGCTCCTTGGTCCAACTAGACCAATCGTTTGTATCCCTCCATTCCCAGGCTGCTCATGTGACTATCCAGGTAAGTCTTAAACGATGTCAGCGTGCCTGCCTCCGCCACCCTACTTGGCAGCGCATTCCAGGCCCCCACCACCCTCTGTGTAAAAAACATCCCTCTAATATCTGAGTTATACTTCGCCCCTCTCACCTTGAGCCCGTGACCCCTCGTGAACGTCACTTCTGATCTAGGAAAAAGCTTCCCACCGTTCACGCTATCTATCCCCTTCATAATCTTGTACACCTCTATTAGATCTCCCCTCATTCTCCGTCTTTCCAGGGAGAACAACCCTAGTTTACCCAATCTCTCCTCATAGCTAAGACCCTCCATACCAGGCAACATCCTGGTAAAGCTTCTCTGCACTCTCTCTAACGCCTCCACGTCCTTCTGGTAGTGCGGCGACCAGAACTGGACGCAGTACTCCAAATGTGGCCTAACCAGCGTTCTATACAGCTGCATCATCAGACTCCAGCTTTTATACTCTATACCCCATCCTATAAAGGCAAGCATACCATATGCCTTCTTCACCACCTTCTCCACCTGTGTTGCCACCTTCAAGGATTTGTGGACTTGCACACCTAGGTCCCTCTGTGTTTCTATACTCCTGATGACTCTGCCATTTATTGTATAACTCCTCCCTACATTATTTCTTCCAAAATGCATCACTTCGCATTTATCCGGATTAAACTCCATCTGCCACCTCTCCACCCAATTTTCCAGCCTATCTATATCCTGCTGTATTGCCCGACAATGCTCTTCGCTATCCGCAAGTCCAGCCATCTTCGTGTCATCCGCAAACTTGCTGATTCCACCAGTTACACCTTCTTCCAAATCATTTATATATATCACAAATAGCAGAGGTCCCAGTACAGAGCCCTGCGGAACACCACTGGTCACAGACCTCCAGCCGGAAAAAGACCCTTCGACCACTACCCTCTGTCTCCTATGGCCAAGCCAGTTCTCCACCCATCTAGCCACTTCTCCTTGTATCCCATGAGCCTTAACCTTCTTAACCAACCTGCCATGTGGGACTTTGTCAAATGCCTTACTGAAATCCATATAGACGACATCCACGGCCCTTCCTTCATCAACCGTTTTTGTCACTTCCTCAAAAATCTCCACCAAATTTGTAAGGCATGACCTCCCTCTTACAAAACCATGCTGTCTGTCACTAATGAGATTGTTCTGTTCTAAATGCACATACATCCTGTCTCTAAGAATCCTCTCCAACAACTTCCCTACCACGGACGTCAAGCTCACCGGCCTATAATTTCCTGGGTTATCCCTGCTACCCTTCTTAAATAACGGGACCACATTCGCTATCCTCCAATCCTCAGGGACCTCACCCGTGTCCAAAGAAGCAACAAAGATTTCCGTCAGAGGCCCAGCAATTTCATCTCTCGTCTCCCTGAGCAGTCGAGGATAGATGCCATCAGGCCCTGGGGCTTTGTCAGTTTTAATGTTCCCTAAAAAACCTAACACTTCCTCTCTTGTAATGGAGATTTTCTCTAACGGGTCAACACCTCCCTCCGAGACACTCCCGGTTAACACGCCCCTCTCCTTCGTGAATACCGATGCAAAGTATTCATTTAGGATCTCCCCTATTCCCTTGGGTTCTAAGCATAATTCCCCTCCTTTGTCCCTGAGAGGTCCGATTTTCTCCCTGACAACTCTTTTGTTCCTAACGTATGAATAGAATGCCTTAGGATTCTCCTTAATCCTGCCTGCCAAGAACGTCTCGTGACCTCTTATTAAACCTTTTTCTTTGATTTATCTGTTGGAATAAGTCTTGTTTCATTTTATTACCTATAACTGAAGAGTAGCTTCTGCTGGATGAACAGCCTCTACCTGTTACTATGTTCCTAAGGTGGTAAACATCATATTTTGTAATTTAGCATAAAAAGTGAGCCAAAGGCAGCTGCTTTGCTGGTCAGCATTGGCCTTCTTGTGATGGAAGAGTTATGGCAGTAAAGTCCCACCAAAAAACTTTATCTTTCTTGGTTATACTCTTGTCCCTTGGTACTCAGTTTACTCATATAACGTGCAGAGGCTAATTCACTGCCCTGCTCTGCTGAAGTTCAAATATTCAAGTTATGTTCACAAACCCAAAGTTTAATCAAAGCTTCTGCTTTATTGAATGCAGGGGTGGTATTTTGTTGCATTCAGTTCCTTCCTTAGTTTAAAGTTTTAAGTTTATTTATTAGTGTCACAAGTAGGCTTACATTAACACTGCAAGGAAACCCACGCAAACATGTGGGGGAACGTGCAAACTCTGCACAGACAGCGACCCAAGCCGGGAATCGAACCCGGGTCCCTGGCGCTGTGAGGCAGCAGTGCTAACCACTGAGCCACCCATGAATTCCAGCTGTGGATGAGGTCAGAGAATTCCAGCCTTGGTCTTTAATTGGCAAGTTCAATCTTTTGCCTCTTGTGCCCCTTTTAACACGAGTATCTCTTATTGAAAGGGGTGGCACGGTAGCACAGTGGTTAGCACTGCTGCTTCACAGCTCCAGGGTCCCGGGTTCGATTCCTGGCTCGGATCACTGTCTGTGTGGAGTTTGCACATTCTCCCCGTGTCTGCGTGGGTTTCCTCCGGGTGCTCCGGTTTCCTCCCACAGTCCAAAGATGTGCGGGTTAGGTTGATTGGCCAGGTTAAAAATTGCCCCTTAGAGTCCTCAGATGCGTAGGTTAGCGGGATTAGCGGGTAAATATATGTGGGGGTAGGGCCTGGGTGGGATTGTGGTCAGTGCAGACTCGATGGGCCGAAAGGCCTCCTTCTGCACTGTAGGGTTTCTATGATTTCTATGAAAGAAAGGTCTGCGCATGTTTTATCTCTAGAATCTTAGAAATGTTAGCGCACAGAAGGAGGCCAATCAGCTTGTCTCGTCCATGTCAGCTCTCTGTGAAAGCAACCTGGTTTAAGTTTATTTATTGGTGTCACAAGTAGGCTTTTATTAACACTGCAATGAAGTTACTGTGAAAATCCCCTAGCCGCCACACTCCGCCACCTGTTTGGGTACACTGAGGCAGAATTTAGCATGGCCAATGCACCAAATCAGCACGTCTTTTGGACTGTGGGAGGAAACCGGAGCATCCGGAGGAAACCCCACGCAGACATGGGGAGAACGTGCAGACTCCGCACAGCCAGTGACCCAAGCCGGGAATCGAACCTGGGTCCCTGGCGCTGTGAGGCAGCAGAATGTCTTTTTTGCAGTTTATTATTACTTGCCGTACTGTATTGCTGCAGCAAAGAAAGTCCATTAAACAAAATGCTTCGTCATATATTTGTTGTATGTTTTATATATCTCGGATCTACACAGAGATGACACACCAGCTTCTTTGGGTGTGAATCGCACTGTTTACTCCAGCTTCCAGTTCTAGCTTTCAGCTCTTTCTATGGTTTTGTTTAGTTCTTTTCTGTTTAAATCTGGGTGTGACCCAATCAAGCACAATGAGCGTCAACAGTAAACAGACACGTGTAATCAAGCACAGAAGAATTGAGCACGACAGATAGGAAATCCTTTTGGGGTTCTGACTGTGCTCCATGAATCGGAGCAGAAAACAAGTTTGTGGCAGAATATCAAGTACAGCTCCAATGCCACCTGATCTGTTATGTTTGTCCTGCCATTACTCCAGGACCTATATTTACAAATTGACTCATACCTGGGCATGCTAGAGAAGATCTGACATCACTACAGCTGCCTCACCAACAGACTATGCAATTAGCAGCACAACCTGTTTGAGATGGATATTCAGATGCATTCTAGAAACATGCTATGGTTAAGAAAGCTCACCAACGCCTCTATTTTCTCAGGAGGCTAAGAAAATTTGGCATCTGTGCTACAACTCTCACCATTTTTTACAGATGCACCGTAGAAAACATCTATGGCGGTACATCTGGGCGGCACGGTGGCCCGTCTTGGGTCACTGTCTGTGTGGAATTTGCACATTCTCTTCGTGTACCCAATTGTAGCTTTCAAAAGGCTACTGGGGTGGCATGGTGGCACAATGGTTAGCACTGCTGCTTCACAACCCCAGGGACCTGGGTTCGATTCCCGGCTTGGGTCACTGTCTGTGTGGAGTTTGCACGTTCTCCCTGTGTCTGCGTGGGTTTCCTCCGGTTTCCCCCTACATTCTGAAAGACGTGCTGGTTAGGCGCATTGATCCGAATAGATGCCGGACTGTGGCAACTCGGGGAATTTCACAGTAACTTCATTGCAGTGTTAATGTAAGCCTTACTTGAGACTAATAAATAAACTTTACTTTTAGCTGCCTGAAGAGAAAAATTTGCAGGGCTCCAGGGAAAAGGCTGGGGATTTCAGGAACTGAAGACACTGTTGCTAAGTTTGCAGATGAAACAAAGATATGTAGAGGGACAGGTAGTATTGAGGAAGCAGGGGGGCTGCAGAAGGACTTGGACAGGTTAGGAGAGTGGGCAAAGAAGTGGCAGATGGAATACAATGTGGAAAAGTGTGAGGCTATGCACTTTGGAAGGAGGAATGGAGGCATAGACTATTTTCTAAATGGGAAAATGCTAAATGGGAAATCAGAAACACAAAGGGACTCGGGAGTCATTGTTCAAGATTCTCTTAAGGTTAACATGCAGGTTCAGTCGGCAGTAAGGAAGGCAAATACAATGTTAGCATTCATGTCGAGAGGGCTAGAATACAAGAGTAGGGATGTACTTCTGAGGCTGTGTAAGGCTCTAGTCAGACCCCATCTGGAGTATTGTGAGCAGTTTTGGGCCCCATATCTAAGGAAGGATGTGCTGGTCTTGGAAAGGGTCCAGAGGAAGTTCACAAGAATGATACCTGGAATGAAGAGCTTGTCATATGAGGAACAGTTGAGGACTCTGGGTCTGTACTCGTTGGAGTTTAGAAGGATGAGGGGGGATCTTATTGAAACTTACAGGATACTGCGAGGCCTGGATAGAGTGGACGTGGAGAAAATGTCTCCACTACTAGGATAAACTAGAACCAGAGGGCACAACCTCAGGCTAAAGGGACGATCCTTTAAAACAGAGATGAGGAGGAATTTCTTCAGCCAGAGAGTGGTGATTCTGTGGAACTCTGCCGCAGAAGGCAGTGGAGGCCAGGTCATTGAGTGTCTTTAATACAGAGATAGATAGGTTCTTGATTAATAAGGGCATCAGGGATTATTGAGGAAAAGGCAGGAGAATGGGGATGAAAAAAATATCAGCCATGATTGAATGGTGGAGCAGACTCGATGGGCCGAGTGTCTCATGGTCTTATGAAAAGGCTGTCATTACGAGGAATGGTTGAATAGCTTGAGCTTGTACTTGCTGGAGTTCTGAAAAATGAGGGGGGATCTGATTGCGGTATATAAAACTCTAAAAGGGATTGATAAGGTGAACTTTGAATAGATGTTCCCCATTGTGGGATAGTCTAGAACAAGAGGTCATAGACATAGAGTGAGAGGAGGTAGGTTCAAAACTAGGATGAGGAGAAACTACTTCTCCCAGAGGGTTGTGAATCTATGGAACTGACTGCCTCAGAGTTGCATGTGTTTTGCAAATATTACCCCAAAAACCTCCAGAGTCTGAATGTGAAATAAACTAACCTTCTGAGTTGATTATCAAGAGGGTTTGCTGCGTGTTACTTTTAAAATAGGACCATGCAAACTGAGGGTTTGGGGAAACCCGCCATAGCCTAGTTTTAAAACAATTACATACACCCCTGCATACAGACAGTCGGAGGATAAGGATGTCCGGTTTGCCTCTCGCTCCTGCCTCTGACACTAGTGACATGGAAATAAAAAAGTGAAACTGTGCAGATACTGGAAATCAGAAACATAAACAGATCAAGCTGAAAACACTCAACATCTTTGGGGAGGACAGACTGGTCAGTACAGATGTGCTGGCATTGATAAGGCATCTGTGTTAAATAATCATCTTTTACTATTTTTATTGTAAAGCACGATTTGTGTTTAAGAATAAAATGGTGTTTATGGGAATTTGCCGTGTGCTAATTGGCTGCAGTTTTGTCTACATTACAACTGTGACTACATTTAAAAAGTATTTCATTGACTATAAAGCACTTTGAGATGTTCCATGGTCGTAAAAGGCGCTAGATAATTGCAAGTCTGCCTTTTACTTAGGTCCATCCTTGAACAGTCAGGTGCTTTTGGACACATTATTTCAGCTTTTGTGGTTGTAATGGTTTCTGCCATCCAAGGGCAGATACATAAGATCATTGCTATTATGACATTGCTGTCCTTTCATGTCACCTTCCCGTAGTATAAAGTGGTTCAACATAGGAAAGTTAATGTTCTATAGAGATCTAATCTTGCAGTTAACTTCCTAAAATTGTGAAGCCTTTTTTAAAATCACAAAACAGCCATATTTCCTTCCTTAGCAACTGTCTCTGTCTCTGACTCACCCCACGTGGATTCCAATCCCTCATGTTTGTGATATATATAAATGATTTGGAGGAAGATGTAGTTGGTGTGATCAGTAGGTTTGCGAACGACACAAAGATTGCTGGAGTTGCGGATAGTGATGAACATAGGCTGGAACATTGGGCGGAGAAATGGCAGATGGAATTTAATCCAGATAAATGCGAAGTGATGCATTTCGGTAGATCTAATGTCAGGGGGAGCTATACAATAAATGGCAGAACCATCAGGAGTATAGACACACAGAGGGACCTGGGTGTACAAGTCCACAGATCCTTAAAGGTGGCAGCACAGGTGGAGAGGGTGGTGAAGAAGGCATATGGCATGCTTGCCTTTATTGGACGGGGCATAGAATATAAAAATTGGCATATGATGTTGCGGCTGTATAGAACGTTGGTTGAGCCACATTTGGAATACTGCGTCCAGTTCTGGTCGCCACACTACCAGAAGGACGTGGAGGCTTTGGAGAGAGTACAGAAAAGGTTTACCAGGATGTTGCCTGGTATGGAGGGTCTCAGCTATGAGGAGAGATTGGGTAAACTGGGGATGTTCTCCCTGGAAAGACGGAGGATGAGGGGTGACCTAATAGAAGTGTATAAAATTATGAAGGGCATAGATAGGGTGAACAGTGGGAAGCTTTTTCCCAGGTTGGAGGTGACGAACACAAGGGGTCACAGGTTCAAGGTGAGGGGGGGAAGGTTCAACACAGATGTCAGGGGGACGTATTTTACACAGAGGGTGGTGGGGGCCTGGAATGCACTGCCAAGCAAGGTGATTGAGGCGGACATGCTGGGATCGTTTAAGACTTATCTAGATAGCCACATGAACAGACTGGGAATAGAGGGATACAAATGAATGGTCCAGTTGGGCACATGAGCGGCGCAGGCTTGGAGGGCCGAAGGGCCTGTTCCTGTGTTGTATTGTTCTTTGTTTCTTTGTTTCAAATCCACCCAGGATTACAGATATCTCCAGGACACACAACGCTCCTCGGACTGCTGTTCTCGCCGCATCCTGAGATCCACGTTCAATGCCATGCGCTGCCATATGCAAACCCTCGATATCTCACTCCAAGATTGTCACTGGACCAGCAATCCAGAGACCCAGGGTAATGCTCTGGGGACTTGGGTTCAAATCCCACCACGGCAGATGGTAAAATTTGAATTCAATAAAAATCCAGAATTAAAAGTCCATGCATGACCATGAGACCATTGTTGATATGGGCGGCACGGTGGCACAGTGGTCAGCGCTGCTACCTCACAGGGATCCAGATTCGATTCTTGGCTTGGGTGTGGAGTCTGTGTGGAGTTTGCACGTTCTCCTCATGTCTGCATGGGTTTCCTCCGGGTGCTCTGGTTTCCTCCCACAGTCCAAAGATGTATGGGTTAGGTTGATTGGCCATGCTAAACTGACCCTTAGTGTCAGGTGGACTAGCAGGGTAAATAAGTGGGGATACAGGGATAAGAGTTGGGTGGGATTGGGCCGGTGCAGACTCAATGGGCCGAATGGCCTCCTTCTGCACTGTAGGATTTCTACGATTCTATGATTGTTGTAAAAACCCATCTGGTTCACGAATGTCCTTTAGGGAAGGAAATCTGCTGTCCTTACCTGGTCTGGCCTACATGTGACTCCAGAGCCATAGAAACATGGTTGACTCTCAACTGCCCTCTGAAATGGAGGGCAGTTAGGGATGGGCAATAAATGTTGACTCAGCCAGTGACGCCCACATCTGGGGAACGAATAAAAACAATCTCTGTTTTCCTTTGACTCCCCCAGGCAATTCTTTTTCAATATGACAGAAATTATCTTTAAAATGAAGTTGAGGAAATGAGTCTGTTTGGGATCAGACAGTAATCTGTTTTGAAGTAAAAAAGAACCCGGCAATCTGGGCGCTACAGTAGCACAGTGGTTAGCACTGCAGCTTCACAGCTCCAGGGACCTGGGTTCGATTCCCGGCTTGGGTCACTGTCTGTGTGGAGTTTGCACATTCTCCTCCTGTCTGCATGGGTTTCCTCCGGGTGCTCCGGTTTCCTTCCACAGTCCAAAGATGTGCGGGTTAGGTTAATTGGCGATGCTAAAATTGCCCCTTAGTGTCCTGAGATGCGTAGGTTAGAGAGATTAGTGGGTAAATATGTGGGGATGTGGGGGTAGGGCCTGGGTGGGATTGTGATCGGTGCAGACCCGATGGGCCGAATGGCCTCTTTCTGTACTGTAGGGTTTCTATGATTTCAGTGGACACCTGGCCCATCAGCATCTGCAAAGAGGGGAAGTTAATGTTTAGGATGATGATCCTTCACCAAAAACTGGGAAACGGAAGATCAGTCAGATATTCAATGGAAGGAGATCCAACCTTGAGCTGCATAAAAATCAGTGAATGAGCCAAATTTCATTACATAGAAATTTTAAGTTCCCATATAGATCAATCCAAGCCCCTAATAAAAAGGTCTCACACCCTCCCAAACACATTGAAGAAAGATCCCTACCACATAGGCAGGATGGTGCAATGACAATTATATCTCCCTCAATGTCAACAAACGAAGGAGGTAGCCATCGACTTCAGGAAGTGTAGAGGAGAACGTGCCCTTGTCTACATCAATGCAGATGAAGTAGGAATGGTCGAGAGCTTCAAGTTTATAGGTGGCCAGATTATCAACACCTGTCCTGGTCCCTCAATGCTGTGCTATGGTTAAGAAAGCCCACCAACGCCTCTACTTTCTCAGAGGACTAAGGAAATTTGGTATGTCCAATACGACTCTCACTAACTTTTACAGATGCACCATAGAAAGCATTCTTTCTGGTTGTATCACAGCTTGGTATGGCTCCTGCTCTGCCCAAAACCGCAAGAAACTACAAAAGGTCATGAATGAAGTCCAGTCCATCACACAAACCAGCCTCCCATCCATTGACTGTCTATATTTCCCGCTGCCTCAGAAAAGCAGCCAGCATAATCAAGGACCCCACGCACCCCAGACATTCTCTTTTCCACCTTCTTCCATAGGGAAACAGATACAAAAGCCTGAGGACACGTACTAACTGACTCAAGAACAGCTTCTTCCCTGCTGCCATCAGACTTTTGAATGGACCTACCTTGCATTAAGTTGATCTTTCTCCACACATTAGCTTTGACTGTAACACTATCTTCTGTACTCTGTCGTTTCTTTCTCTATGAATGTATGCTTTGTGTAGTGCGCAAGAAATAATACTTTTCACAGTATGTTAATACATGTGACAATAATAAATCAAATCAAATCAAATTGGCTTGGATGTCATAGTCGCAGTAGTGAGCCTAGCTATCAGCTGGAAAGCCAAAGGCAACCCTGCCAAGGCCATTCCCAGGAGCCCTGAGTGGATTAAATCCCAGTTAAGCTCCTATTTGCCTGTTCCAGGGCCTCCAGGGTACTTGTCCTGTCTCCAAGCAATGTTACCAATCAGAGATGGGTAGATCTTCAGTCCCAGCAAAGGCACTGGGAGCAGGTGGCCTGGGACAAGGAACAGTATCGAAGAGTTTCGGAGATCAGCCAGGAGGGAGATCGAGTCGGGGGTGGGTGGGGGGGGGGGTCGGTTTGGGGTTGGTTTGAGTTGCGTGGGGAAGGGGTCGGGGATTGAGACGGGGGTTGATTGGGTGGGGATGTTGATTGAGGGGGTTGAGTCAGGTGAGGGGGTAAGGTTGGGGGGAATCATTCGAATTGGGTTGAGTTGGGTTGGGTCAGGCAGGGGGATTGGGCTGAGGATCAGGTTGGGTTTAGGAACATCAAATTGGGGAAGGGTTGGGCCTGGTCAGGTCGAGGGGGAGTGGGGGTGAAGTGGGGGTGAGATATCGCAGGATTGGGTGCTTGGTTGGGAGGGTTTGGGAGGGTGGGTGTGGGAGTTTAAAATGGTTACCCTGAAGTTGGAAGTGCCTTTTTACCTTCTAACTCATTTAGAGTAACTATTAGCATAGAACTGGCAGAACCATCCACAGTTATTGATTTAAATCGCTTAGTCAGATGGTTCCCAGCCCTGCGCAATTGTCCAGGAGAAGTCAGCGCTTCTGAACAATTGCCAGATAAACTCTTACCTGGAATAATCCATCCAAGACGGATTCCCCAGCACATCATTGCGGTGTTCCCCAAATCCGGCACTGCGGAGCCAGGAAGCTAAGGCCCAATAAATTCTTGCTGTTAAATTGAGTAGAAAGGTTCAGAACTTCAAAGTTGCAGGTCCCCTTAGCATGTCTGTACTCGGAGTTTAGAAGGATGAGGGGGGTCTTATTGAAACTTACAGGATACTGCGAGGCCTGGATAGAGTGGGCGTGGAGAGGATGTTTCAACGAGTAGGAAAAACTAGAACCAGAGGGCACAACCTTAGGCTAAAGGGACGATCCTTTAAAACAGAGATGAGGAGGAATTTCTTCAGTCAGAGAGTGGTGAATCTGTGGAACTCTTTGCCGCAGAAGGCTGTGGAGGCCAGGTCATTGAGTGTCTTTAAGACAGGCATAGATAGGTTCTTGACTAATAAGGGGATCAGGGGTTATGGGGAAAAGGCAGGAGAATGGGGATGAGAAAAATATCAACCATGATTGAATGGCGGAGCAGACTCAATGGGCCGAGTGGCCTAATTCTGCTCCCATGTCTTATGGTCGTATGGTCTGTAGTGAGTGTAAGCACGGTTTTAGCTTCACTTTAATGCTACACACGATGTTCACACTTGTTTGTTGAGCTGTGTAATGGAGATTAATTGGCAGTTTGCATGTTTACCTTTGTTCTTTATCAAACATGAGCTGATCAGATTTTTAGCTGGTGCTTATAGGCCACGTGGCTTCTTGAAAACCAAGCAATATTAAACAGGTAGAAGCCAGGTTAATCCACTGGCATTGTATCGAAAGAGCAATTTACAACCTTGTATTATTATTTAATCAGATTGAGCTATAATTTGTTTTGTTAATGTTGCTATGGATACTACAAGGCCTACAAAGTAATAGGATGACAATAAAATATTTTCCATTGCTTCTTATTGGATGCATCTGTCTTTATTGCAATAATTTAGATTGATAAGGCTTGGTTATGAGTGATAGCAATGAGCCCAATGATACTTTCACAATGGCGAAATATGACAACGGCATGAACTATGCGCTCAAAGGTGTGGCGACAAGGGTCCCTGTTTACAGCGATGGGACGGAAAATAACACTCAGGGTCACAGTGGAAGCTGGAGAGCTTGTAATAGGTAATAATGGGAAGATAGAAATGCCAAGGAAGGGAATGGAAGAGTCAAAGGTGGACCCCTTAAAGACAAGAGATGGTGGAAGTCTGCGCAATGACAACCATGAAGACCATGATGTGGAGATGCAGGCATTGGACTGGGATAAGCAGCGCTCCGAAAGCTTGTGGCTTGTGCTACCAAATAAACCTGTTGGACTTTAACCTGCTGTTGTGAGACTTCTAACCATGAAGGCCACAGGGGGGGGGTCATTAATAGATCTCCTCGTGGACTTTGTGGAATCCGAGCTCGCCCAATGGAAAACAGCCAACGGGGGTATTTACCTGGACCAGTGTTGTCGACCACCTGACTGTAAGCCGTGGGAGTGGTCCTTTCCTTTGGTTCACAATAAAGGATGTCAGGAAACTGGTGTTAGGTTGAATTACGAATGTTAGAAATAAAACAAACAAGATTTCCAGGATCCAAGCAAGAACAGAAACGTAGACAGATCTCTCCTCTGTTGCTCGGTGTCGAATTCTCTATCTCTGTGAAGTGCCTGGGGTGGGGATGGGGTGAGGGGAGGGGTGGGGTTTACTCTGTTAAAGCTGATGTAGAAATACGTGTGTTTAATTTTAACTATGATGTGGAGATGCCGGCGTTGGACTGGGGTAAACACAGTAAGAAGTTTAACAACACCAGGTTAAAGTCCAACAGGTTTATTTGGTAGCAAAAGCCACACAAGCTTTCGGAGCTCTAAGCCCCTTCTTCAGGTGAGTGGGAATTCTGTTCACAAACAGAGCATATAAAGACACAGACTCAATTTACATGAATAATGGTTGGAGTGCGAATACTTACAACTAATCAAGTCTTTAAGAAACAAAACAATGTGAGTGGAGAGAGCATCAAGACAGGCTAAAAAGATGTGTATTGTCTCCAGACAAGACAGCCAGTGAAACTCTGCAGGTCTAGGCAACTGTGGGGGTTACAAATAGTGTGACATGAACACAATATCCCGGTTGAGGCCGTCCTCGTGTGTGCGGAACTTGTCTATCAGTTTCTGCTCAGCGACTCTGCGCTGTCGTGTGTCGCGAAGGCTGCCTTGGAGAACGCTTACCCGAATATCAGAGGCCGAATGCCCGTGACCGCTGAAGTGCTCCCCAACAGGAAGAGAACAGTCTTGCCTGGTGATTGTCGAGCGGTGTTCATTCATCCATTGTCGCAGCGTCTGCATAGTTTCCCCAATGTACCATGCCTCGGGACATCCTTTCTTGCAGCGTATCAGGTAGACAACGTTGGCCAAGTTGCAAGAGTAGGTACCGTGTACCTGGTGGATGGTGTTCTCACGTGAGATGATGGCATCTGTGTCGATGATCCGGCACGTCTTGCAGAGGTTGCTGTGGCAGGGTTGTGTGGTGTCATGGTCACTGTTCTCCTGAAGGCTGGGTAGTTTGCTGCGGACAAGGCCATCCCCACACCCCCACTTCTTGCCTTCAAACAACCGCACTACCTCAAACAGACCATTGTCCATTCTGTGAGCGAACCCCCACTTGTGGGAGCTGGCAATCCCACACAATCCATGGTGCCGTGCGTGGCCCGATTAGGGTTGTGTGAGATTCCCATCATGACAAATGCTGGCACAGATTATGCAGGTCGGTGTGCAGCCGTGGGCAATGCGCACCCTTGAGCCATTGCTGTGTGTGTAACTGCAGCATCCGTTACAGGCATGTGTTGCTGGTCCGTGTCACAGGGCAGGGACAGACTGCAAAGCAGCACCAGATGTGTGCCCAGTGACAGCAGATTCCATGCAGTCCATGTCTGAACCTCTGCACCCCGGCCTGGAGCAGCAGCTGCTTCATCTGGTTGGGCCTCAGTCAGCACATGGTGCACTCCTCCCCCACCCCAGAACACCAGCACTCAGTCGAGTTCCTGACCATACCCTGCAGCAAGACAATGCCACCGCACAGTGGCCTGGAGGGGGAGGGTGAGCGGGAGCCCTCGAGGCTGCCTCTCACATTGCTCTACAAAGAACAATACAGCACAGGAACAGGCCCTTCGGCCCTCCAAGCCTGCACCAATCATGTGTTCCTAACTAGACCATCTGTTTGTATCCCTCTATTCCCAGTCTGCCTGGGAGTGGAGGGGGGTGGGTGAGCGGGAGCCCTTGAGGCTGCCTCCCACATTGTGCTACAGCGCTGTCCGCAAGGGTGGGAGGGGAGGGTGAGCAGGACTCCCTGACAGAACCTTACCCAGAGAGCAGTGAGGAAATAGAAGCCCCCCCCCCCCCCTCCTCCAGATATCACTGGTCCATAGGCCAACACCTGAAGGCAGCAGGAGGAAGGCCACCAGGCAGCTCCAGGGCCTGTCTGCAACATCCCCCGCGCTCCGCTAGCAGCACTTACCACCTCACGCCAGTTTAAGGCTGCCACCCCAGGTTGCGACTTTTATATACCTGTTCTGATTCGCGCCAAAGTTACATCACGCCAAAGAGGTGGGAGACGCAGACTTGGGCGGAGATTGCCGTGTTGATCCCGATAATGGCATGTTAAGGTATGTAAAGTCATGCTAATCAGCGGCCTGCCGGTTTCCTGCAGGTTCCCAGCGGCGCCATTTTTCTCCGGTTGGGAGATGCGGGCGGGTCGTAAAAGCTGGCGGGGAACCCGCAAAATGGCCGACACGCGCATCCCCCGGCCCAAACCCACCAGAAAAGTTGCGGGTCGCGATGGGAGAATCGCCCCCTACATTTCAAAGTATGTTACCTTGAGTGATTTGAGATGGGAAAATGCTGTTGTAATAATGCGAGTTGTTTTTTGTACATTGATTCTGGCTGTGGGATGAGAACATTCCGGATTGTATCCTGAGTGTGTGATATTGAGATCATATCAGTCACGGGCAATTTCTAAAGCAGGCTGAGTCACGTGGCCCGATCTGGTTATCAGCAGTGATTTCCGCAGCAAACTCCACACTAATGATTGTACAGTACAAGTTGTACTTTAATTCATTGTGCAAACCATATCAATACTGTGTTTGGTTATCGTAGAATTGCATCATTCCTCACAATATTGATAGGTGTTAGCATTCACTTCCGGCCTCCGTGTTTAGAATCTGTCCAGAGTTGAGTTACATTTCAGTTACTGTAGCAGAATCTTATATGTTCATTGTTTAAAGTTTATTTATTAGTCACAAGTAAAGCTTATATTAACACTGCAATGAAGTTACTGTGAAATTCCCCTAGTCGCCACACTCTGGCACCTGTTTGGGTCAACGCACCTAACCAGCACGTCTTTCAGACTGTGGGAGGAAACCCACGCAGACACGGGGAGAACGTGCAAACTCTACACAGTCAATGACCCAAGCCAGGAATTGAATCCCTGGCGCTGTGAGGCAGCAGTGCTAACCACTGTGCTAAGGATTGGTTTCTGATTTTGGTATAAATGGTGTGTGGGGCCAAACAACCTTTCTTCCCCCACCCTGGGATTTGTAACTCTGGGGAACTTACCCCCCTTTCCCGAGTACAGCAGCATCAAATCTATTTGCAAATGTCTCCACGAGCTCTCTAACTTAAACCTGAAACAGCTGAGGATCCTACCTGGGGTCAGTTGGTCTCGCCAACTTTGGATTAGTGGATTCCAGTCCCAAGCTATAGAAACCTGAGCACAAACTCAAGGCTGACATTCCAGAGCAGCACTCAGGCAGTGCTGCATTGTCCGAGGCATTGTCCTTTGGGTAAGACTTTGAACCACGGTGCCATCTGCTCTTTTAGGACATAAAAGATCAGGGGCACCTCTTCAAAGTGCTTGTACTTCTGTCCGGTGTCTACGCCAATGCAGCACGATGGCACAGTGCCAGGGAACCAGGTTCGATTCCTAGCTTGGGTCACTCTCTGTGTGGAGTCTGCACGTTCTCCCCCTGTCTGCATGGGTTTCCTCCGGGTGCTCCGGTTTCCTCCCACAGTCCGAAAGACGTGCTGGTTAGATGCATTGACCATGCTAAATTCTCCCTCGGTGTACCCGAACAGGCACCGGAGTGTGGCGACTGGGGGATTTTCACAATAACTTAATTGCAGTGTTAACGTAAGCCTACTTGTAACACGAACTTTAAAACAATTTTTACCCCTCAATCTCCATCACTTAAAGAGATTATCTGGTCGGAGCTTGCTGTGCACAAATTGGCTGCAGTACAACAGTGACCCAAACAAATCACTTCATTGGCTGTAAAGCACTTTGGGACATCCTGTGATTGTGGCTATATAAATGCAAGCCTTTTTTAAAAATGTATTTTCCTTTTATTTGGATGGATAAATATCAGAGTCGGTGGCACATTTACTCACAAAACCACTGGGGTACTGCAGATTCCTGAATAGTTTCAGTTCTGAGATTGGGCTGTGAATAAATAGTAACTTATGGGTTGCAGAAATTGTGGCCAATCATGGGCAAGATAAAATTCCAACCATGCGCAAACATTTTCAAGTTAATTACTTTCTGAGGTGCTTGGAACAGAGTGCAGTGAAAAGCATATCAAAGGAAACAAAATCCCAGGAGAGAGTTCCATAAACAATGGCGCATTGGACACTTTTGGCTCCGGACACTCAGGCCATTGACATGCCAGCTTAGATCAGGCTCACTCACAACATGGCCAGGAACGAACCTGGAACTGTCCTTCACCCAGACCGCTTAGTATCACAGTCCATTCAACTGTAATGGGGTGGCACAGTGGCACAGCGGTTAGCACTGCTGCCTCACAGCGCCAGAAACCTGGGTTCAATTCCCGGCTTGGGTCACTGTCTGTGTGGAGTTTGCACGTTCTCCCTGTGTCTGCATGGGTTTCCTCCGGGTGCTCCGGTTTCCTCCCACAGTCCAAAGATGTGCGGGTTAGGTTGATTGGCCAGGTTAAAATTGCCCCTGAGATGCGTAGGTTAGAGGGATTAGCGGGTAAATATGTGGGGGTAGGGCCTGGGTGGGATTGTGGTCGGTGCAGACTCGATGGGCCGAATGGCCTCCTTCTGCACTGTAGGGTTTCTATGATCATGGGCTGATGTTGGTTGAAAGGGGCCTTTAACTTATGATGTCCCAGTTTTATCCAACTGTCCCAATACCAGCTCCCCCCCCCCCCCCCCCCCACTCCCAGCCCCAGTCTATTCCAAGGGAGCTCACTTCATCCAGGGCAGCTTTAGGACATGGGAATTGCTCTCAGCAGCTTTGGAGTAAGGAAGAAGTGAATGTCATAAAGACATAAGAAGTGAAGCTATATCGAGTCCTTGTGCCTTGCGGCCAGTTGATAAAACCATGGTTGGACTTCTATCATCAACTTCACTTTCTCGCCCTATCTCCGCATCCCTTGCTTCCTTTCGAATCCAAAAACCAATTGGTCTCAGCTTTAAAAATATTCGATGGGCTGAATGGCCTCCTTCTGCACTGTAGGGATTCTATGATTAATATTGATTGACTTTTGCTGGAAAATAAGTGCTTGAGTGGGTGGGAATATGCGGTGATGTGTAGATGCGGAGGGGAGAGCGGGGTGCAGTGGTGGGTGGGTCTGGAGGAAGGAGTCCATCAGGTGATAACATTTACATTTAGCTGTGAATCCTGATCCACGTAACATAAAGACCCAGACCTGCCTGCCAACATTCACCATCCAGCTTCAAGTAAAAGGCAAAGTTGCCATAGTTCCAGAAGACCATAGGCTGTGACTGGCAGGGATTTAACCTGAGGATCACCACACCTCGGGTAAGGGGCAAGGTTGAACCTTCATGGAATGAAGCTCAGCTGGTACGGGAATTGAAACCATGCTGTTGGTGTCTCTCAGCATCACTAACTCCAAAGATGTGTGGGTTAGGTGGATTGGCCATGCTAAATTGCCTCTTAGTGTCAGGTGGATTAGTAGGGTTAATGCATTGGGGTTATGGGAATCGGGCTTGGGTGGGGTTGTGGTTAGTGCAGACTCGATGGGCTGAATGACCTCCTTCTGCACTGTAGGATTCAATGATAATCAGCTGTCCAGCCAACTGAGCTAACCCAACCCCCATGAGCTACCACTCATGTAGAATGGTAATGGAATACCAGAGGGCTGTTGGTATTCAGAGAACCGTATTCCCGCAAGAATAGGTGAAAGGAAGAAAATTGAGTTTTGTGGTGTCCAGCAGGACTGTTCAAAGGTCAAATGTGAAATACCTTAATTAGCATAAAAATATCTACAGTAATGCAAAAACATATACTCAACCGAATGACCTACAAAATTTAATGACTATACTCTACTATACTATACTATACTGATGTGATCAGTAAGTTTGCGGACGACACGAAGATTGCTGGAGTTGCGGATAGTGATGAACATTGTCAGAGAATACAGCAGGATATAGATAGGCTGGAACATTGGGCGGAGAAATGGCAGATGGAATTTAATCCAGATAAATGCGAAGTGATGCATTTCGGTAGATCTAATGTAAGGGGGAGCTATACAATAAATGGCAGAACCATCAGGAGTATAGACACACAGAGGGACCTGGGTGTACAAGTCCACAGATCCTTAAAGGTGGCAGCACAGGTGGAGAGGGTGGTGAAGAAGGCATATGGCATGCTTGCCTTTATTGGACGGGGCATAGAATATAAAAGTTGGCATATGATGTTGCGGCTGGATAGAACGTTGGTTAGGCCACATTTGGAATACTGCATCCAGTTCTGGTCGCCATACTACCAGAAAGACGTGGAGGCTTTGGAGAGAGTACAGAGAAGGTTTACCAAGATGTTGCCTGGTATGGAGGGTCTTAGCTATGAGGAGAGATTGGGTAAACTGGGGTTGTTCTCCCTGGAAAGACGGAGGATGAGGGGCGACCTAATAGAGGTGTATAAAATTATGAAGGGCATAGATAGGGTGAACAGTGGGAAGCTTTTTCCCAGGTCGGAGGTGACGAACACAAGGGGTCACGGGTTCAAGGTGAGGGGGGGAAGGTTCAACACAGATGTCAGGGGGACGTATTTTACACAGAGGGTGGTGGGGGCCTGGAATGCGCTGCCAAGCAAGGTGATTGAGGCGGACACACTGGGATCGTTTAAGACTTATCTAGATAGCCACATGAACAGACTGGGAATAGAGGTATACAAACGAATGGTCTAGTTGGGCACGTGAGTGGCGCAGGCTTGGAGGGCCCAAGGGCCTGTTTCTGTGCTGTATTGTTCTTTGTTCTTTGTACTCAGCATCTCCTGCATTCATTAATAAAATGCAAGCGTCACAGACAAACCCAGCATTTGTTGCCCATCCCTAATTTCCCCTTAAGTGAGCAGCTTGCTGAGCCATTTCAAGGGGCAATTAAGACTCAACCCTATTGCTGCCTCTATTTCATTTAGAGAGGGAAATCTGACATCCTGAGCCGGTCTGGCCGACATGGATACTCAGGGGATAACTGCTGCTTTAAAAAGGGGAGTAAGTAAGTATTTGAGGTGAAAGAGTGAGTAGCACGGTTGGGAAAGAGGTAGGGGCGTGGGACCAGGTTGCTCTCACAGAGAGCTGACATGAACAAGCTGACCAGCCTCCTTCTGTGCGTTAACATTTCTAAGATTCCAGAGATAAAACATGCGCAAACCTTTCTTTCAATAAGAGAAACTCGTGTTAAAAGGGGCACGATAAGAACATAAGAAATAGGAGCAGGAGTAGGCCATCTAGCCCCTTGAGCCTCCTGCTATTCAATAAGATCACGGCTGATCTGAAGTGGATCAGTTCCACTTACCCGCCTGCTCCCCATAACGCTTAATTCCCCTACCGATCAGGAATCCATCTATCCGTGACTTAAACATATTCAACGAGGTAGCCTCCGCCACTTCAGTGGGCAGAGAATTCCAGAGATTCACCACTCTCTGAGAGAAGAAGTTCCTCCTCAACTCTGTCCTAAACTGACCCCCCTTTATTTTGAGGCTGTGCCCTCTCGTTCTGGTTTCCTTTCTAAGTGGAAAGAATCTCTCCACTTCTACCCTATTCAGCCCCTTCATTATCTTATATGCCTCTATAAGATCCCCCCTCAGCCTTCTAAACTCCAACGAGTACAAACCTAATCTGCTCAATCTCTCCTCATAATCTACACCCCTCATCTCTGGTATCAACCTGGTGAACCTTCTCTGCACTCCCTCCAAGGCCAATATATCCTTTCGCAAGTAAGGAGACCAAAACTGCACACAGTATTCCAGCTGCGGCCTCACCAATGCCCTGTACAGATGCAGCAAGACATCTCTGCTTTTATATTCTATCCCCCTCGCGATAAATGCCAACATCCCATTTGCCTTCTTGATCACCTGTTGTACTTGCAGACTGAGCTTTTGCGACTCATGCACAAGGACCCCCAGGTCCCTTTGCACAGTAGCATGTTGTAATTTATTTCCATTTAAATAATAATCCAATTTGCTATTATTTCTTCCAAAGTGAATAACCTCGCATTTGCCAACGTTATACTCCATCTGCCAGATCCTCGCCCACTCACTCAGCCTGTTCAAATCTCTCTGCAGACCTTCTGCTTCCTCCACGCAATTCACTTTCCCACTTATCTTCGTGTCGTCAGCAAACTTTGTTACCCTACACTCAGTCCCCTCCTCCAGATCATCTATGTAAATTGTAAACAGTTGAGGCCCCAGTACCGATCCCTGCGGCACGCCACTAGTCACCATCTGCCAACCAGAAAAGCACCCATTTATTCCAACTCTCTGCTTCCTGTCAGATAGCCAATCCCCAATCCACGCTAACATCCTACACCCAACTCCGTGTGCCTCAATCTTCTGCAGCAAAAAGATTTAATTTGTCAATTAAAGACCAAGGCCGGAATTCTCTGATCTCGTCCGGGACTGGAATTCATGGGCGGCACAGTGGTTAACACTTCTAACTGAGAGATTAGAGATAAATATCGAGTCTGGATGACCCTTCGTCAGAACCTAGATCCGAGACTCTATTAGCTCTATTCGGTGGCACAATGGTTAGTGCTACTGCCTCACATTGTCAGGGACTTCGGTTCAATTCCCAGCTTGGGTCACTGTCTCTGCGAAGTCTGCACATTCTCCCCATGTCTGCGTGGGTTTCTTGCGGGTGCTCTGGTTTCCTCCCACGGTCCGAAAGACGTGCTGGTTAGGTGCATTGGCCGTGCTAAATTCTCCCTCAGTGTACCCGAACAGGTGCAGGAGTGTGGTGACTAGGGGATTTTCACAGTAACTTCACTGCAGTGTTAATGTAAGCCTACTTGTGACACTAATAAATAAACTGCTGTGGATGAAGTTTTGGCTGAGCGCCAAATTCACCGTTCGTCGTGGCAGGGCGTGCAAGATCGGAGAATCCCGGCCGCAATTTCCCTACTAATGTGTTTACATATTTGGAGCTTGCTAATGGAGGTTCCTCAATCCATTGGTGATTTATATCTTTTAATGTTAACCAAAGTTTGTACTTAATTTCTTCATGTAATTGTTAAAAAGACTGAATTAAGTTTACAATCTGCTATTCCAAAATGTATATGGCAGTGTGACGTACATCTATGTTTAACAAAGATAATTAAAAGTAGAATAATTGTTAATCCTTACATTATGCAAGTGGCAAGGAATGCATTATTGAAAAGGAATGACTCATACACTTCAGATTGTAAGGTTAATTTATGGGAAGCTCTGTGAAAGCTTTGAGAATAAATGATGCAATAAATCTAAATTGTCATAAAATGATTTGATTTGATTTATTATTGTCATGTATATGTATATTAACATAGTGAAAAGTATTGTTTCTTGTGCACTATACAGACAAAACATACCGTTCATAGAGAAGGAAAGGAGCGAGTGCAGAATGTAGTGTTACAGTCACAGCTAAGGTGTAGAGAAAGATCAACTTAATGCAAGGTAAGTCCATTCAAAAGTCTGACGGCAGCAGGGAAGAAGCTGTTCTTGAGTTGGTTGGTATGTGACCTCAGACTTTTGAATCTTTTTCCCGATGGAAGAGAGAATGTCCAGGGTGCGTGAGGTCCTTAATTATGCTGGCTGCTTTGCCGAGGCAGTGGGAAGTGTAGACAGAGTCAATGGATGGGAAGCTGGTTTGCGTGATAGATTGGGCTACATTCACAACCTTTTAAGACCATAAGACCATAAGACATAGGAGCGGAAGTAAGGCCATTCGGCCCATCGAGTCCACTCCACCATTCAATCATGGTTGATTTCAACTCCATTTACCCGCTCTCTCCCCATAGCCCTTAATTCCTCGAGAAATCAAGAATTTATCAATTTCTATAAGACCATAAGACATAGGAGTCTTGGGCAGAGCAGGAGCCATACCAAGCTGTGATACAACCAGAAAGAATGCTTTCTATGGTGCATCTGTAAAAGTTGGTGAGAGTCGTAGCTGACATGCCAAATTTCCTTAGTCTTCTGAGAAAGTAGAGGCGTTGGTGGGCTTTCTTAACTATAGTGTCAGCATGGGGGGACCAGGGCAGGTTGTTGGTGATCTGGACACCTAAAAACCTGAAGCTCTCGACCCTACTTCGTCCCCATTGATGTAGAATTGTATTTGGAATTACACTGAACTGCCGCATCTCACATCTCTGCAGAATTCTATCTCAAATTACATTCAAGACTTTGAAAATATTTTTTCCTCTAAATTTTGAAATCTTAGAGCTCCATTCCTTGAAGGCTGTTTAGTTGATGGATAAGTTTGCAATCTACTGCCATCTTCAGGTTGAACGGAGCTGTAACATCCCCCTGAACTCCTGAGATGGAAATTTGAGGCTGAGAACATAAGAGACATCAACTGGGATTTTCCCCAAAAAAACGAAGTGTCCAATGGGCGGGAAAACTGGGAGAAAATTCAGATTTCAATATGGTATCAACTCCACACTGATTTCTGGCGAGGAGCTGATTACACTGAAATAAAGGGTTGGGTAATCCCGCTAAAGGCTGTTGTCTTCCTGCCTACTTGAACAGCGCGACGGGCTGGGAAAATCCTGGCTATGGAGTCGACCATTCGTCCATTTCATTCTTCAAGCAGATCATAGCTGACCGGATCTTGCCCTCAACTCCACTTTCCTGTTCCCCATAACCCTTGACTCCCTGTCAATCAAAAATCTGTCTAACTCAGCCTTCAACATATCCAATGATTCCGCCTCCACTATTGTCTGGAGTAAAGAATTCCAAAGATTGATGAACCTCTGAGAGAAGAAATTTCCCCTCATCTCTGTCCTGAATGGGCCACCTCTCTTTTTGAAACTGCCCATGTTTGTAGATTGTCCCACCCCTGCACCACTCCCACCCCCATCCCCCCACTCCCACCCCCATCTCCCCACTCCCACCCACTCTGAGGAGGAAACATCCCGTCAGCATCTACCCTGTCAAAGCCCCCTCAGAAGCTTATATGTTTCAATAAGATTGCCCCTTATTCCTCTAAACTCCAACCTACTCAACCTTTCTTCACAGGAGAACTCCTTCCGGGAATCATCTAGAGGAATAAAAACAAAAAAATGCTGGAAAAACCCAGCAGGTCTGGCAGCATCTGTGGAGAGAGAATAAACAGGGCTAACGTTGAATCCGTCTGACTTCTCCAGAGCTGAAGAATCTTCTTTGCAGCTGTTTGTTGGCGATTTGTACATTCTTGACTAAAAGCATTGGCTCCATAATGGGATACAAAGAACAGTACAGCACAGGAACAGGTCCTTTGGCCCTCCAAGCCTGTGCTGATCACATTGTCCTATCTGGACCAACCATCTGTATCCCTCTATTCCCCGCCCGTTCATGTGCCTATCTAGATAAGTCTTAAATGTTGTTAACCTAACTGCCTCAACCACCTCACTTGGCAGTGCATTCCAGGCCCCCACCACCCTCTGTGTAAAAAACTTCCGCTGCACATCTCCAATGAACCTTTCCCCCTTACCTTGAACTTGTGCCCCCTTGTAATTGTCATTTCTGCCCTGGGAAAAAGCTTCCAACTGTTCACCTTATCTATGCCCCTCATAATTTTATAAACTTCCAAAGACACTGGCCTCTCACCCCACCCCAAGTGACCATCGCTCATTTGGGAATGTTGACAGTGAGTGTTGGCGGACTGTGTAGCCATGTATTGGAGTCATGACAGGATTCACCACATCCTCACCCACACACTCACTAAGTGTAACTTAGTCAGCAATCAGTACTAGAGACCTCCGTTGATCTGTAACCCACTAATACTGAAGCCTATTATGGTGCTATCAGCAATGAACCCCAGCTAAGACTAGTTAGAATAATATAAATAGAACACCAAATTACTGCAGATGCTGGAATCTGAAACAAAAACAGAAAATGCTGGAAAATCTCGGCAAGTCTGACAGCATCTGTGGAGAGAGAATAGAGCCAGCGTTTTGAGTCTGGATGACCCTTCGTCAGAGCTGAAGGGAACTGGAAATAGGATGAGATTTATGCTGTTGGGGGAGGGTGTGGGGGAGGGTGGGTGCGGGGGTGGTGGAGCAGTAGGGACTGGATAGAGATCCAGCAATGGTAGAGGCTGAGGAGAGATTGGCAAAGATACCACGGACAAAAAGACAAAGGGACTAGATAGAATAAACAAAAGCAGAAAATGCTGGAAAATTTCAGCGGGTCTGACAGCATCTGTGGAGAGAGAATAGAGCCAGCGTTTCGAATCACTGACGAAGGGTCATCCAGACTTGAAACGTTGGCTCTATTCTCTCTCCACAGATGCTGTCGGACCAGCAGAGATTTTCCAACATTTCCTGTTTTTGTTTCAGATTCCAGCATCCGCAGTATTTTGTTTTTATTTTAGTTAGACCAAACCTGGCCTTTCCTCATCCATATAGTTGAGCTCCTAATAAACTCACTGGTTAAACCGAGCTATCAGGGAACTTAGAATCATCTTTCATTGCTTAGCAAAATAATAATGCATAACCCAACAGTTACCACTGGCAGGAGGGTCAGTAACCAGGCAACACAGGTAAGTGGCAAAAGAACCAAGCGCAAGCTAAGGAGAATTATTTTATGCATGAGCTGATGTAATCTGGAATGCACTGTCTGAAAGGGTAAAGGAAATAGATTCCATAGTAACCTTTGAAAGGGGAATTGGGTTTATCCTTGAAAAGGGATAAATTACTGGGCAATCATGGAAGGAAGGAGAGTGGCACTAATTGGATAGCTCTTTCAATGAGCTGACACTTACATAATGGCCTCCTTCTGTGACACATCATTCTATCATGAGCAGCACGGTGGCGCAGTGGTTAGTACTAAGAAGGTCCTTCAGCTACAAGCTAGAGAACAACCTTTACATCAAAGTGGCCGGGCCAGATACCTGAGAACGGGTAATGCCAGTTCCTCTTGACTGATTTTGTAATATTCCAGTGTGAGTGCATAGATCTTTACTTTCAATACTGAAATTCTACAGCGCATGATTGTTAGGTGGCATGGTTAGCACTGCTGCCTCACAGCGCCAGGGATCTGAGCTTGATGCCCGGCTTGGGTCACTGTCTGTGCGGAGTCTGCACGTTCTCCCAGTGTCTGCGTGGGTTTCCTCCGGGTGCTCCGGTTTCCTCTCACAGTCCAAAAGACGTGCTGGTTAGGTGCATTGGCCATGCTAAATTCTCCCTCAGTGTACCCGAACAGGCGCCGGAGTGTGGCGACGAGGGGATTTTCACAGTAAGTTCATTGCGGTGTTAATGTAAGCCTTACTTGTGACCATAATAAATAAACTTGAACCATTCAAACTTGTGTTTTCTGGTAAAATTCCTTTGCAGGTTGAACATAATTCCACAGCAAATTACATTTTCTTTTATTTACAGTAATGTCTATTTTCTATTAACAATTCATTTCATGTCGGTGGAAATCAGATTGCCTGAAGTGAATTGAATCTGACATTGGGAAATTTACAGTGAGCTGTAATTCGATCCCGTGGGGGTTCTTTCTTTTGGAAATCTCTTGATCTAATCGCTGCACACACCTCGACGACAAAGGTTGTTATTCATGCGCCTTCTCCATGGAATGTGTCCAAACAGGTTTCCGCTTCTGGATAAAGGACTGGATTCCTTCCTGGCCGTCCCTCAGCGCGAGATTGTCCACCATGACCCGTGCGGTGATCTGATAGGCCTCATTTCGGTTTTGGGCCATTTGTTTGTAGAATGTGGCTTTTCCCAGCGCCACGACAGACCTGCTAGTTTCACAGATCTTGCTGGCAATTCTCATGGTCGCCTCGTCCAGCTTGTCCTCAGGGACCACCCGGCTAACCAGCCCGTGCAGCAGCGCGTCGTGCGCAGAAATTGGCTCTCCTGTAAACAGCATTTCTAAAGCGATCTGTTACAAACAGAATTTATTCAAACCTTCTGCGAGAAAACTGAGCAAACAGATTCTTTTCCACCCCGAATTTTTTTTGCTAATTTATTTCCCGATAGCGCTGACCCAGGCTGGAGTATCTCTCTAATTTTTCCGCTTGGGCTGGGAAGGATGAGGGAGAACAGAGACGACAGCAGGAAATCACGTCTCACAGGGAAAGAAAGAGCAACCTGAAAGAGGAAATTGTGGCTTCAAGTCCCACTCTCGGACTTCATACAATCCTACAGTGCAGAAGGAGGCCATTTGGCCCATCGAGTCTGCACCGACCACAATCCCACCCAGGCCCTTTCCCTATAACCTCACACATTTACCCTAGCTAGTTCCCCTGACACTAAGGAGCAATTTAGCATGACCAATCAACCTAACCCGCACATCTATGGTCTGTGGGAGGAAACTGGAGTGCCCGGAGGGAACCCACATAGACATGGGGAGAATGTGCAAACTCCACACAGACAGTGACCCCAAGGCCGGAATCGAACCCGGGTCCCTGGCGCTGTGAGACAGCAGTGCTAACCACTGTGCCACCGTGCCACCCCCACTTAAATCCAAAAATCAAACTTTGCTCTCCAGGACAGTACCGAGGCAGTGCTACACTGTCAGAGCTGCCACACTTTGGACGAGACATAAAACCGAGGGCTTGGCCTGCTCTCTCAGGTTGACATAAAAGATCCCACAGCAGTGTTTTGGAGAAGGACAGGGGAGTTATCTAGCACACTAATCAATATTTATTCCTCAATGAACATCATTAAAAAATTATCACATTCTGTTTATCGCGGCTTTCTGTGTACAGATTGGTTGCTGCGTTTCCTACATTAGAACAACGACTTCTCCTTCAGGTAACATGTTCTAAGTGGCCATTGGTGACCATGGACTTCCATTGGATTGGTCCATGACTCTGTAGTGGTTTGCGATTGCCTTTTGTGATAGGGCTGACCAGGAATCTCTCCCACCAGCTGAATTGGAGAGATTTACAGGCTGTTAATCAACCTGTTTGGCTGCGTTATCACAAATCTTGTGTGACCATCACTTCCTGAAGTGGGACCTGAACCTGGAGCTCCCAGCCCAGAGTTCAGGAAGCTACCCAGTGTGCCACAGGAGCCCCACAACAGTGACTTCAAAAATACTTGCAAAGTGCTTTTCAAACACAGAATCCTAGAATACCTGCAGTGCAGAAGAGGCCACTCGGCTATCAAGTCTACACCAATTCCCTGACAAGAGTACCTGACCCAAACCCACACGGCCGCCCTATCCCCATAACCCCACACATTTCCCATAGCTAAACCCCCCTAACCTACACAGCATGGATAAACCTGAGGTTATGAAAGGGGCTATGTAAATAACTTTCCTTTTCTTTCATTAGTTCAGTAACTTCAACAATGAACGGTTTGTGGTTCTTTGGAAAAGTCAATTACAATTTTATCACATAAGATTCTAAAACTGCTACCAGTAATGGGAATAACATTCTGTGATCCCACCCAATTATTTTCTGAAAATCTTACATATGAACACAAGAACTAGGAGCAGGAGTAGGCCATCTGGCCCCTCGAGCCTGCTCTGCCATTCAATAAGATCATGGCTGATCTTTTCGTGGACTCAGCTCCACTTACCCGCCCGCTCACCATAACCCTTAAGTCCTTTATTGTTCAAAAATTTATCTATCTTTGCCTTAAAAACATTCAACAAGGTAGCCTCAACTGCTTCACTGGGCAGGGAATTCCACAGATTCACAACCCTTTGAGTGAAGAAGTTCCTCTTCAACTCAGTCCTAAATCTGCTCCCCCTTATTTTGAGGCCATGCCCCTTAGTTCTAGTTTTACCTGCCAGTGAAAATTACCTCCCTGCTTCTATCTTATCCTAAACCAGTGGTCTTGGTTACAGCTCTCTAAGAGCTTGCAAAAAGGAATAGATTTGCAGTGTTTGTGGGATTGTAGGAAGCTATATGATTTGTGATTGAAAACACTGGGAAAGTCTCGAAGGGCACCGCTGTAACTGAGACAATATTCCGACTGCAGCGCCAACACATTCCAGTGAAGCTTAATCCAGCCGAAACGCTGCCATGACGTACCTTCCGAGGGACAGATCGTCCCACCGCGACGGCTGGCGTGGAACAGAAGAGCCCGACATTGATGCCAGGAGTGGCAAACTTTGACTTGTCCGACACCACGGCAAGGTCGCAACTGGCAACGAGCTGGCAGCCAGCGGCTGTGGCCAAACCGTTAACTTTCGCAATAATTGGCACCGGGATATCCTGAAGCAGGGTCATGACCTACAGGTTATGAAAAATGTGATTAGCAGAGCCAACCTGGTGGTATTTAATTTTACTGCTCTTGGTTATCCAAGGTCATTTAGGACTTAGAAAGGTGGGACGTAGGAGCAGGAGTAGGCCATTCGGCCCTTTGAGCCTGCTCTACCATTCGATAAGATCATAGCCGATCTGCCTGTGGCCTCAACTCCACTTTTCTGTCTGCTCCCCAATAACCCTCGACTCCCTTCCCATCAAAAATCTAACCATTCGGCCCATCAGGTCTGCACTGACTTTCCGACAGAGCATCTTACCCAGGCCTCATCCCCGTAACCCCACATATTTACCCCGCTAATTCCCCTAAGAAAAGTCTGAGGTCAGGTACCAACCAACTCAAGAACAGCTTCTTCCCTGCTGCCATCAGATTTTTGAATGGACCTACCTTATATTAAGTTGATCTTTCTCTACACCCTCGCTATGACTGTAACACTACATTCTGCACTCTCTCCTTTCCTTCTCTATGAAAGGTATGCTTTGTCTGTATAGCTCGCAAGAAACAATACTTTTCACTTTACACTAATACATGTGACAATAATAAATCAAATCAAACTTACACATCTTGGGACACTAAGGGGCAATTTAACATAGCCAATCCACCTAACCTGCACATCTTGGGACACTAAGGGGCAATTCGGCCCACCGAATCTACTCCAACAACAATTACCACTAAAGATGGATTAACCCCAGTATCCTACACAGGTTCCAGAACAGGGAATATTAAGAGATCTCAAAGGTCCACCCAAATATAACCTGAAAAGTGGTAAGGCCCCATTTACCTCCCCAAGCAGTGCATTCTGGATAGCCACCACCCTCTGAGTGAAAAAGGCCTTTTCTCAAATCCCTTCTGAATATATTGACCTTTATCCTAAAACTACTACCTCCCGGGATGGACCCCCCAATGAAGGGGAACAACTGCTCCCTACTCACCCTATCCGGACCCTCCACAGTCTTATACACCTCAATCATATCCCTGAGCGTAACCCAAAAGAGAAGTACTCACTCATCACCTTCCCAATACATAAGAACATAAGAACTAGGAGCAGGAGTAGGCCATCTGGCCCCTCGAGCCTGCTCCGCCATTCAATAAGATCATGGCTGATCTTTTTGTGGACTCAGCTCCACTTACCCGCCCGCTCACCATAACCCTTAATTCCTTTGCTGTTCAAAAATTTATCTATCCTTGCCTTAAAAACATTCAATGAGGTAGCCTCAACTGCTTCACTGGGCAGGGAATTCCACAGATTCACAACCCTTTGTGTGAAGAAGTTCCTCCTCAACTCAGTCCTAAATCTACTTCCCCTTATTTTGAGGCCATGTCCCCTAGTTCTAGTTTCACCTGCCAGTGGAAACAACTTCCCTACTTCTATCCTATCTAGTCCCTTCATAATCTTATATGTTTCTATAAGATCTCCCCTCATTCTTCTGAATTCCAATGAGTATAACCCCAGTCTACTCAGTCTCTCCTCATAAGCCAACCCTCTCAACTCCGGAATCAACCTAGTGAATCTCCTCTGCACCCTCTCCAGTGCCAGTATATCCTTTCTCAAGTAAGGAGACCAAAACTGTACTCCAGGTGTGGCCTCACCAGCATCTTATACAGCTGCAACATAACCTCGCTGTTTTTAAACTCCATCCCTCTAGCAATGAAGGACAAAATTCCATTTGCCTTCTTAATTACCTGCTGCACCTGCAAACGAACTCCTTGAGATTCCTGCACAAGGACACCCAGGTCCTTCTGCACAGCAGCATGCTGCAATTTTTTACCATTTAAATAATAGTCCATTTTGCTGCTATTCCTACCAAAATGGATGACCTCACATTTACCAGCATTGTACTCCATCTGCCAGACCCTCGCCCACTCACTTAGACTATCTATATCCCTTTGCAGACTTTCAGCATCCTCTGCACACTTTGCTCTGCCACTCATCTTAGTGTCATCTGCGAATTTTGACACACTACACTTGGTCCCCAACTCCAAATCATCTATGTAAATCGTAAATGGCGGTCCCAACACTGATCCCTGAGGCACACCACTATTCACTGATCGCCGAACCAGAAAAACCCCCACTCTTTGCTTTCTGTTAGTTAACCAATCCTCTTTCCATGCTAATACATCACCTGTAACATCTGCATCTTTATCTTATGTAGCAGTCTTTGGTGCGGCACCTTGTGCCTTCCGGAAATCCAGATACACCACACCCCATTGTCCACTACACATGTAATGTTCTCAAAGAATTCCACCAAATTAGTCAAACATGACTTTCCCTTCATGAACCCATGCTGCATCTTACCAATGGGATAATTTATATCCAGATGTCTCGCTATTTCTTCCTTGATGATAGATTCAAGCATTTTCCCTACTATAGAAGTTAAGCTAACCGGTTTATAGTTACCTGCCTTTTGGTCTACCTGCTTTTTTAAACAGTGGCGTCACATTTGCTGTTTTCCAATCTGCGGGAACCACGCCAGAATCCAGCGAATTTTGGTAAATTACCACTAGTGCATTTGCTATTTCTCCCACCATCTCTTTTAGTACCCTCTTTTAATACCCAGCACTCTCTCACACATGGATAACCCCCCTGGTCCCCAAAGGGCCTGAACGTTTCCCTGGTCAACCACTACTGCTCTAGACATTTACAGAATATTTCGAGATTCTACCCAATGCAGTACACAAACCCCCCTCCCTCTGGCCCCCTCTTTACCTCCTCAAGTTTCTCCTTCCCCCAACCTACCTCACGAACAAAAGACCCCCCTTTTTCCTTTTCCCCCACCACACAAATACTCCCCACTACTTCCATTCCGCATGAAAAAAAGACTAACATGAATAAAAAATGGAAAAGCTCCAAGGGACAAGAAGACAACAAGCCACAATATAAGGGCAAGGCATCTCAAGGGTTGGACGTGAGCTGCACATCTTTGGAATGTGGGAGGAAACCCAGGCAGACATGGGGAGAACATGCAAACTCCACACGGACAGTGACCCAAGGCTGGAATTGAACCCGGGTCCCTGGCGCTGTGAAGCAGCAGTGCTAACCACTGTGCCATCGTGCCGCACAGCGTGGCCTAGTTATTGTCTCTTTCACAAACGGAAATATTCTTCAGGAATCCACCCAATCATGTCCCCTCTCGTTTCAATAACATCACCTCTTGTTCCAACCTGTTCAACCTTTATTCATAAGGGTGGCACAATGGCACAGTGGTTAGCACTGCTGCCTCACAGCGCCAAGGACCCGGGGTTCAATTCCAGCCTCGGGTCACTGTCTGTGTGGAGTTTGCATGTTCTCCCCGTGTCTGCGTGGGTTTCCTCCGGGTGCTCCGGTTTCCTCCCACAGTCCAAAGATGTGCGGGTTAGGTTGATTGGCCATGCTAAATTGCCCCTTAGTGTCAGGGGATTAGCAGGGTAAATATGTGGGGTTACGGGAATAGGGCCTGGGTGGGATTGTGGTCAGTGCACTGTCAGGAACCTATGATTCTAAGATGAGGGATGTGATTTTCCTCCCCCTCCCTGGTGTGTTTCGTGGTAGCGGACAGAGTTTAATAATAAGGGGTCTCCCACTTCAGACCAAGATGAGGAGAATTTTCTCTCAGGGGGTCAGTCGTGTTTGGAATTCTCTCCCTCAGAGCCAGTGGGGCTGGGTCATTGAGTGTTTTAAAAGCTGACCGAGATAGTTTCTTGATTGACAAGTCAAAGGATTTAGGGGTAGAGAGGAAAGTGGAGTTGAGGCCATGACCAGATCAGCCAGGATCCCATCAACGGTGGAATAGGCTCGAGGGGCTGAATGGCCTCCTTCTGTTGCTAACTCGTATGTCCATGTGTACAGTTAAGTCTGATCCTGCCTGCTGTACTCCTCCACTTGATGAGGTCTATATGGCTCAACTTCTCATTCCCTCACAACACTCGGCCAATTGTTAAGGCAATTAAATTTTGAACCACATATTGTATGTTGCTTATTGCAAGACAGGCACACAGCAAGTCAAGATCCTATTGATAAACCACGGAAATCTTCATTCTCCTAGTTTTTGCCATTGTGTCGGGCACTTCAGTACTTAGGGGGGGTGTGGCATAGTGGCATTGTCACTGGGCTAGTATTCCAGAGACGCAGGGCAAGATCTGGGAAGCTGGGTTTGAATCCCACCACAGCAGATGGTGAAATTTGAATTCAAAATCTGGAATTAAAAGATCAATGATGACCATGAAACCATTGTCGATTGTCATAAAAAAACATCTGGTTCATTAATGTACTTTAGGGAAGGAAATCTACCTGGTCTGGCCTACATGTAAATACATGTGCTCTGAAATGGAGGGCAGTTAGGGATGTACAATAAATGCTGGTCCAACCAGCAATGCCCATATCCCATCAATGATTTTTTTAAAAATAATGTCTTGTTACGTCTTGCTAAATTATCTTCCCCAGTTTTCATCACTTCACCATAGGTGGCCATGCCATTGGCTCCCTGGGTGCTAAAGTCCTGAATTCCCTCTTTCTCCTTCTTTGAGACACCCTTTAAACCCACCTCAATATCTCCTCATCTGACTCGTGTTAAATTTTGTTGGATCATGTAATGTACCTTTAAAGAGTTTTTTAAAAATTTATGCTCAGTCTTCGGTGATGTCATTGTTGGGAGGAGAAAAAACTGTGACAGGGATTTCATTTTCAGTTTGGAGCTCAGGTTTGAGTTTGAGTTTTAGAAGGGACAGCAAGCTAAAAAGAAGTGTTTTCCCTCTCCCTGTTGTTTTGAAAATTCTGATGGTTAACTGAGAACAAGAACTTGTTTTCCTGAAGGGTAAAAATCTGTGTTCTTGGGGGCTGAACCAGAGTCTCTGTGGTGCTTTGGGAAGCTGTCTTGTCTTCAAACTGTTTGGAGTCTCAAGAGCATTTGACTGAAGAATTCAACTAACGGCCTTGATCCCAGTATCACATGAGCATTAGTCTGCGCTGCGTTAAACCTGTGAAAGGGTCTTTTGTCTATGGGAGGTTTTGGTTTGATTGGGACAACTTATATATATTCATTAAGGGTTATACATTATCATGATTGTTAGTTTCTTGTTTGTAATTGATAAAAGTTCTTGCTAATTTTCTTACTATACATGTTAACTATATTCTTAAATAAACTTTGTTTGATAAAATCTCCCTCGTGGGTCATTTAAATCATATCTGAAACGCAACATCTCATGCTTATCCTAGCCAAATTTAAGATGCAAAACTTATGATTCAGGCGGGCTTCATAAACACTTTGGAGTTTATAACCTGAACCTTAACAATAATCATGCCTTTGTTTTATAAAGATGTTACATAAATGCAAGTTGCTGTTGTTATTCAATAAGTCAGTTATAAATTGATCTGCTTACTTCAGTGCAGACTGCAAAGACCTCAGCATGGTGATCCCATCCTACTGCAGAGCTTAGTTCCTTGAGATCATGGCCAGATGAAAATACAGGCCCTTCAGCTGCACACGGGAATCACACAGAATCAGCCTCAAATGGAAATAGGACACTGATGTTGCATTTAGAATAAATGAAAATATTTCTGGCAATGTCTCTTATTCACACATTCTTTTGCTAAACAAAAATGTATTGTTTTCTTCCTTTCTGTTGTTCTGAGCTGAGGATATGGAGAGAGAGAGAGAGAGAGAGCCTATTCCCAGCTCTCCCATAGATACATAAAGATGAGGGAAGACTTTCAGTCCATCAAGTTGATCCTTCCCAAGTAGAACATGAGCAGGCTCAGTAGCATCGTGACTATCTAACTGGGGCATCGATCCAGAGACATGGAGAGGAATTTTGCTGACGTTGTAGGAACATAGGAATTAGGAGCAGAAGTTGGCAAATTCAGCCCTTCGAGCCAGCTCCGCCATTCAATCAGATCATGGCTGATCTCTCCCTGGTCTCAAATCCACCACCCCACCTGTTCCCCATATCCCCTTATCCCTTTTTAAAATTAGAAATATATCTCCTTCTTGAAACCATTCATCGATTCAGACTCCACCGCGCGATGGGGCAGCGAGTTCCACAAATTCACCACCCTCTGCGAGAAGTAGTTCCTCCTCATCTCAGTTTTAAATCTACCGCCTCACAACCTATACCTGTGACCTCTTGTTCTAGACTGCCCCACAAGAGGAAACATTTGGTCTCCATTTGCTTTATCAATCCCTTTTAACATTTTATATACCTCGATCAGCTTCCCCTCTCATCCTCCTAAACTCCAGTGAGTACAAGTCCAAACTGTTTAATCTCTCCTCGTACATCAACCCTTTCATCCCCGGAATCAATCTGATGAACGCCAGGGCTATGGAGAGGATGCCGGGGAATGGATCCCACAGATTCCAAGCAGCCGTTTAACGCTCTGAGGGAATGCTGATTGGCTGGAGTGGAGTTGAGATTTCCGCCCCTGGCCCAGAATGATTGGCCAGCAGCTCTGTAATGCAAGCACTGCCTCCACGAATGGTGGCCAGGACTGGAACTACAAGCAATCCCCAGAATCGAGGTGCGGGAGTCCCGGGTCACTGGGAATTCTGGGGTCTCCCAGCAAGGAGGGAAAGGGAGACCTGGATCCATCGGATTGTTTGCGGGGGGGAAGGTGAGGTTTGAGGTTGGGGGGGAGGGGGACATGATTTGATGGGCGTAGGGATGAAACCCCTAGGGGTGGTCGGGTGGGATGCCTGATCTCGATCGCTGAGTCAAAATCCTGGAATTCCCTCCCTAATGGCATTTTGATCAACCCACAGCATGTGGACTGCAGCGATTCAAGAAGGTGAGTCACCTGATGAAGGAGCAGCGCTCTGAAAGCTCGTGCTACCAAATAAACCTGTTGGACTTTAAGCTGGTGTTGTGAGACTTCTTACTGAGCCCACCCTAGTCCAATGCCGGCATCTCCACATCAGTGAATGGTGACCATGAAATGATCATCGATTGTTGTAAAAACCCATCTGGTTCACAAATGTCCTTTAGGGAAGGAAATCTGCCATCCTTACCTGGTCTGGCCTACGTGACTCCAGAGCCACAGCAATGTGGATCTCTTCACTGCCCTTTAATGAGGTCTAGCAAACTTCTTTGTTGTATTCATGAAGAAGACGCACAACCAACTTTTCAAGGGCAACTAGGGATGGGCAACAATTGCCGGCAAAGCCCACATCCCATGAATGAAAATAACATTCTCCATCTGACTGCTTCATGGATATCTCAGTCTAGAAGACCCTCCCATCTATTTTATGCTGCCTTTTTTCCAATTTGAATCTATCCTTTGCCTTGTTCTCCAGGTGGTGAGTTAACACAACACAGTGTTCCGGATTAATCATTTCCATTGCAATGATTAATTCTATTCTTTTCCCTTTCCCAGCCCTCCTCTCCTGAGGAGCTGACACCTTCCCAGGATAAGGTTCCATCAGCACCATGAGTCTTCCGCTCGTTGTCCCAGTGTTTATGCGTGAAGTTTGACAGTGGCACAAGTTGCAGCCCGATGTGATCCGTCAGCATGGCCTGACCTCTCCAGATCCACTCCAGTTCACCAGGAGATACCAGGAGCAGGAGGACTCGCTGATCTTCCACCTGGGAGCTAACCATTGTACCGTGGTTGGCGCTGTGGACAGGACGGACCATCTAGGTCAGCAGAAAGCTGCAGTTGAATTTTGCTTCAGTCTGGATTCCCTGACCAAGTTTCACACTTTACCACATGAGCTTGACTTGAGCTAAGGAGACCCACTGGAGCTTATTAAATAGACACTTGGTGGCACAGAACTGAGAAGAGAGATGTGTTGATCAAAAGAGAAAACGCTGGAAAATCTCAGCAAGTCTGGCAGCATCTGTAAGGAGAGAAAAGAGCTGACGTTTCAAGTCCAGATGATCCTTTGTCAAAGCTAAGAGGCTTAGAAAGTGGGAGATATTTATACAGCAGGGGGAGGGAATGAAAGATGAGTCCTAGCCATAGAAGGCCATTCACACCCTTTATTCTCTCTCTGGGCTGCCATTAGCAGTCCTTTCCCATGGTTTCTGTGGCTATGACTCATCTTTCATTCCCTCACCCTGCAGTATAAATATCTCCCACTTTCTAAGCCTCTTAGCTTTGACAAAGGGTCATCTGGACTCGAAACGTCAGCTCTTTTCTCTCCTTACAGATGCTGCCAGACCTGCTGAGACTTTCCGGCATTTTCTCTTTTGGTTTCAGATTCCAGCATCCGCAGTAATCTGCTTTTATCTTATATTTATTGAGAAGAGATTTGTGTTGCCGAATCTTTTCATCTTGCACTCATCAGGGCAAATGCAAGAATACCAAATTTCAAACAACCCCAACAATTTATACTGCGGGAGAAAAGGGGTTGGCAAGCTGACTCAGATTGGCTGGGGTATTGCTAGGGAGAAAGCGACAGGAAACGATAGGCTTCCCAAACTCCCAGATAATTCAAAAAAGACACTAGGCTTGAGCATAGGTTCCTGTGTATGAACGTAAGCCACTTCTAGCAAGGGTAAATGAGTAACAACAACCAATTTAAGATAATGAGTCAAGCTCCCAAGGAGCTTGACTGATTATCTTTTTTTTACTCAATTGTGGGACACGGGCGTCGCTGGCTGGCCAGCATTTATTGCCCATCCCGAGTTGCCCTTGAGAAGGTGGTGGTGAGCTGCCTTCTTGAATCGCTGCAGTCCACATGTTAACTCACAATGCCGTTAGGGAGTGAATTCTAGGATTTTGACCCAGCGACTGCGAAGGGATAGCGATATATTTCCAAGTCAGGATGGTGAGTGACTTGCAGGGGAACTTGCAGGCGGTGGTGTTCCCATGTACCTGCTGCCCTTGTCCTTCGAGGCAGAAGTGGTTGTTGGGTTTGGAAGGTGCTGTCTAAGGATCTTTGGTGAATTTCTGCAGTGCATCTTGTAGATGGTACACACTGCTGCTACTGAGCGTCGGTGGTGGAGGGATTGAATGTTTGTGGTTGGGGTGCCAATCATGCGGGCTGCTTTGTCCTGGATGGTGTCGAGCTTCTTGAGTGTTGTTGGAGCTGCACCCATCCAGGCAAGTGGGGAGTATTCCATCACACTCCTGGCTTGGTTGTTAAATTGGTTGTTGTTAAGTTTTTGGTTGCTCATTAAATCCGGCTGGAATTACCTGAAATCACGATAACTCGGAGTTCATTGCTTTCTGCTTCATGGAGGAGGTCACTGCGCAGAGATTCTAACATGGTCAGTGACAGAGCATTCCGCTTCTTTGGGTTATTCAGCATGATGGTCCTAAACAGAAGACAAATGCTTTTCTATTTTCCAGCAGGGAAAGTTACGGTGCAGTTATCTATATAGCATTTACAAAGATATTCTTCATCTCCCCACTGGGTTACCAATGGGAGCTTGATTAGTGTGGCAGACAGGTGATCAGACTGATGGGAAGCACCACAAAGATCTGTGGAAAAGTCAGTCTCGAGAAAGTCAACCCCATGATTTCTGGCCTAAAAAACATGTAATTTTTGTGTAAAAGTCAATCCCAGTTTCCGAGGGATCGAAGCTCAAAGATCTCAGACCAAAGTATAATCCTGGAGATGCGAATGATTTAATCTCATTGTAAATGTATAAATTGTAATGATAATGTATACTGCTAAGTAAATGTTTCAGACGTTTCATTTGAGGCCAAAACGTTGTGTGATTTCGAGAAGAAATTAGATATAGCTCTTGGGGCTAAAGAGGTCAGGGATATGGGGCGGGGGGGGCGGAGGGGAGGGATCAGGACATTGAATTCGATGATCAGCCATGATCAAGATGAATGGTGGAACAAGCTCGAAGGGCCGAATGGCCTCCTCCTACTTCTAGTTTCTATGTTTCTATTTTGTATTTTCTTATTCAAATTATTAAAGTGATTGGATTATGAATGATAATGAAGATGATTTTATTTTTAGTGTTTTATTTTATTTCGTTGTGACAGAGTTTTTTTTTAGACTTAAGTCGAGCTTGCATGTCAACTCTCAAAGACATCAGCCCGTGTAAAGGTCACTCCATGACACTTGGCCTCAAAAATATGGTTTTTACACCAGTCTATGATGTAATTTTCTGCCTCATCACTTTGTGGTTTCGGCCGCTTGTTATACAACCTGCCGATTTTCACCTCATTGCTTTCAATTAACAATCGGACAAGTTCACAGTGGGGAGGCGATATCCTCCGCCATCTGTGGCTCAGTTGGTGGCGTTCTCACCTCAGAATCTCAAGGTTCTGGATTCAAGACCCACTCCAGGGCTTGAATACCTGCAATGCCAGGTTGGTACTCCAGTGTGGTACTGAGGCAGCACTCCATTGTTAATAGTGCTCCCTTTCAGATGTGATGCTAAACTGAGGCCCTATATCTATATTCAGATGGATGTAAATGATATGAAGTCATAAAGCTCATTTGGAGAGCTAGTGCAGAACAAAGGACCACGTGGCTTCCATCAGCACCGTAACAATTTTCACAGAATCATTGAATCCCTACAGTGCAGAAGGAGGCCATTTGGCCCATCGAGTCTGCACCGACCACAATTCCACCCAGGCTCTATCCCCGTAACCCCACATATTTACTCTGCTAGTCCCCCTGATACGAAGGGGAAATTTATCATGGCCAATCCACCGAACCCGCACATCTTTGGACTGTGGGAGGAAACCGGAGCACCCGGAGGAAACCCACACAGATCTGGGGAGAACATGCAAACTCCACATGACAGTGACCTAAGGCCGGAATCGAACCCGGGTCCCTGGTGCTGTGAGGCAGCAGTGCTAACCACTGTGCCACCATGCCGGTGATACTGATGTTTTTGTGATACTGAGATCACTATTGCCATTTTGGTGAGGTTTAGTTTGAACTCCAATGTTTTAAAATTCATTTTACAGGATGTGGGTATCACTGGCTCGTCCCGAAGTTATTACCCATCGCTAATTGCCCTTGTGAAGGTGAGTTGCCTTCTTGAACCCGCTGCAGTCCCTGTGGTGTAGGTACACCCAGAGTGCTGTTTGGAGGGAGTTCCAGGATTCTGACACAGCAACAGTGAAGGAGCGGTGATATATTTCCCAAGTCAGGATGCTGAGTGGCTTGAAGGGGAAATTCCAGGTGGTGGTATTCCCATGCGTCTGCTGCCCTCGTCCTTCTAGATAGTGGTGGTCGTGGGTTTGGAAGATGCAGCCTAAGGAGCCTTGGTGAGTTCCTGCAGTGCATCTTATAGATGGTACACACTGCTGCTACTGTTTGCCAGTGGTGGAGGGAGTGAATGTTTCATAGAATCATACAGCGTGGATGAGGCCCTTCAGCCCATCGAGTCTGTACCGACACATTAGAAACACCTGAACTCCCACCTAATCCCATCTGCCAGCACTTGGCCCATAGCCCTGAATGTTATGATGTGCCAAGTGCTCATCCTGTTTCATAGAATCTACAGTTCAGAACGAGGCCATTCGGCCCATCGAGTTTGCACCGACCACAATCCCACCCAGGCCTTATCCGCATAACCCCATGTATTTACCCTAGCCAGTCTCCCTGACACTAAGGGGCAATTTAGAATGGCCAATCCACCTAACCCGCACATCTTTTCCATTGTGGGAGGAAACCGGAGCACCCGGAGAAAACCCACGCAGACACGGGAAGAATGTGCAAATTCCGCACAGACAGTGACACAAGCTGGGAAGGAGTGTCAATAAAGTAGGCTGCTTTGTCCTGAAATGGTGTTGAGCTTCCTGAGTGTTATTGGAGCTGCACTAACCCAGGCAAATGGGGAGTATTCCAGCACACTCCTGACCTGTGCCTTGTTGATGGTGGACAGGCCTTGGGGAGTCAGGAGATGATTTGGGGAGTCAGGAGCTATTCGCCACAGGATTCCCAGCCTCTGATCTGTTCTTGTCGTTATATGCTAGTCCAGTCTAGTTTCTGAATGTAATTAACATTCCCGAATCCTCAAAATTATTAATCCTTGACCAAATACCATTGGTCTGAAATTAAAGTGTCCATTATTACTCCTCCCCCTTCAGGTACCATGCCCTAAGAGGGCCTTTGATTGGATTGCTCCATGTTTATACATGGCAAAGTGCTGCCGTGGTTTTCTTTCTGCCGTCTGGCTCACCAGGAATCTCTCCCACTTTTTATTGTTTCGGACGGATTATCACCTTGCTTGGCCACATTACGGACACACCTTCGGTGGCCAACAAGTCCTGAAGTGAGCCTGGAATCCAGAACTTCTGGCTCAGAGGTTAGAACTCGACCCACTGTGCCAGGTGACCTTCTCCACTGTCACTAACAAATGTTATTTGAATGCTGTTTTACCATGGGCGTGAAAAGCTTTATTAAAACAGTGAACAGGGGAACTTCACGTCAGTAAATTTTCCTGTGAATTGTCAGAGTTGTGAGAGGCCAGGCTTGGGTGAAGTGGTCAGATGCAAACTGAATTCCCACTGCTTGAGTGATCTAAGCTGAGAGGTTCCTGAAAGTCGATGCCCATCTGAGGGCCTCAATTAGTGTCTGGACAGGGGCCTTCCCGCCAGGGACTTAATCGGACACCCTCCTGCCTGATTAAATGATCCTCCCCACCCCCTCTCCCCAGCTACCAAATTTGCCTCGGTGGAGGGCAAAGATTCTGCCTTCAATGTTTGTTCATATGTATCCGGAGAGTCCCATCAATCATTACCGCACCACAGTCAGTGTTCAAACAAGCGTGTCTCAGTCTGCAGCACACGGTGTGATCTGAGGAACACATCGGATGAGGCTCCATCACTCTGTCTAAAAGTGTGGTTATTTAAAACTCTGGGAACCCGCAAGACATAACAACATCTGGCTGAAAAACAATGAAAGGTTTTAAGGAGACTTTTGAAAGGGGAAGATAGCACCAAGGCAAAGAAAGATCCCGAAAGGAGGTCTGGAATTGTCAACTGGAATTCAGCTGACTAAATAAATCTGGAATAAAGGGCAAATCAAGGCATTGAATTGTCATAGAAACCTCCAGCTTGCTCACTGGTGCTCTTTGAATGAAGGAAACCTGCCATTGGCAATTTGTGCCAGAATTGGGACAGCTGTCCGACAGATTAGTCAAACTGGGTCAAAATCCTGGAACACTCTCCCTAACAGCTGTGTGGGTGTACCTACACCACAGGAACAGCAGCGGTTCAGGAAGGCAGCTCACCACCACCTTCTCAAGGGACAATTAGGGATGGGTAATAAATGTTGGCCTAGACAATGACACCCACACCCTGTGAATGAGTAATGAGAGTTGCGGCAAAATAGGTGAAATGGAAATTGCAGTCATTCTCCAGACTCTCTTGTTCAGTATCAAGTTATTCTTTACCACCTGTTTGAGTGAATGAATTGTTTTAAAAGCAGAATCTCTGATACTAATTTTTGTATTCATTCGTGGGACATGGGCTTCGCTGGCTGGCCAGCATTTATTTGAAGGGGAGACGATGGCCGAGTGGTATTATCCCCAGAATATTAATCCAGAAACTCAGCTAATGTTCTGGGGACCCGGGTTCGAATCCCGCCACGGCAGATTGTGGAATTTGAATTCAATAAAAAATATCTGGAATTAAGAATCTACCAATGAGCATGAAACCATTGCCGATTGTTGGAAAAATCCATCGAGTTGACTAATGTCTTTTAGGGAAGGAAATCTGCCATGCTTTCCTGTTCTGGCCTACGTGTGATTCCAGAGGCACAGCACTGTGGCTGGCTCTCAACTGCCCTTGGGAAACTAGGGATGGGCAATAAATGCTGCCCAGCCAGTGATGCCCATGTCCCACGAATGAATATAAAAAAAAAGACCCATCCCAGGTCCCCTTGAGAAGGTGGTGGTGAGCTGCCTTATTGAATCGCTGCAGTCCATGTTCTGTGGGTTGACCCACAATGCCTTTAGGGAGGGAATTCCAGGATTTTGACCCAGCGACTGCGAAGGAACAGCGATATATTTCCAAGTCAGGATGGTGAGTGGCTTGGAGGGGAACTTGGTGGTGGTGTTCCCATGTGTCTGCTGCCTTGTCCTTCTAGATGAAAGTGGTCGTGGTTTTAGAAGGTGCTGTCTAAGGATCTTTGGTGAATTACTGCAGTGCATCTTGTAGACAGTACTCACTGCTGCGACTGAGCGTCGGTGGTGGAGGGAGTGGATGTTTATGGGTGTGGTGCCAATCAAGCGGGGCTGCTTTGTCCTGGATGGTGTCGAGCTTCTTGAGTGTTGTTGGAGCTACACCCATCCAGGCAAGTGGGGAGTATTCCATCACACTCCTGACTTGTGCCTTGTAGATGGTGGATAGGCTTTGGGGAGTCAGGAGGTGAGTTACTCACCGCAGTATTCCTAGCTTCTGACCTGCTCTTGTAGCCACTGTGTTTATGTGGTGAGTCCAGTTGAGTTTCTGGTCAATGGTAACCCCAAGGATGTTGACAGTGGGGGATTCAGTGATGGTAACACCATTGGATGTCAAGGGGCGGTGGTTAGAGTGTCTCTCATTGGTCATTTCCTGTCATTTGTGTGGCGCGAATATTACTTGCCACTTGTCAGCCTCAGCCTGGATATTGTCCAGATCTTGACAGCTCTGAAGAAGAGTCACACGGACGTGGAAATGTTAACTTTCTGTCCGAGAATGGGGGGTGGGGGGGAGGAGGGGGGGGGGGGGGTGGAGGTGGTTTCGAGTTCGCTGATATGTTGGGATAACAAATGCCAGCCTTCCTTTATAACAACTCCAGAATAAAATCATCAATTACCAGCTGCGTTGCAGACAGGAGTCTGTAATGCAGGGAGCGTGAATCAGTCTTGTGCAGGTTAAAATCTCGTAATCAGACATGTTCATTTTTATAAAAATCATAAAAGTATAATTTTTGTTGGCATAAATACGGCAACACTCCCTGAACTGCAGCACGATGGCTTTGGAATTACATTTGTGAACATCTCTGCTCCTCCTGTTCGCAGTTTTTCCAACCCTGATCTTTAATCACAAACACTCTCTCTTGAATCTCTCTGTGTTGCTAACACTTGGTGGCCTGCTTAGAGAACCTGCTTCTTTGACTCTGTTTTTAGTTGCCGTCCCAGATTCTTTTCCCATTCCCACTGCGGTGCCTCAACCTCTGACCATCCCACATTCTGCGGAAAGCATGACAAAAGATCATGGAATCATAGAATCCCTGCAGTGCAGAAGGAGGCCATTTGGCCCATCGAGTCTGACACAACAATCCCACTCAGGCCCTATCCACATAACCCCATGCATTTACCCTAGCTAGTCCCCCTGACACTAAGGGGCAATTTAACCCCATATGTTTACCCTGCCAATCCCCCTGATGCTAGGGTCAATTTAGCATGGCCAATGCACAAACCTGCATATCTTTGGTTAGATATGGGAGGAAACCGGAGCACCCGGAGGAAACCCATGCAGACACAGGGAGAACGTGCAGACTCCACACAGACAGTGACCCAAGCCGGGAATCAAACCTGGGTCCCTGGCACTGTGAGGCAGCAGCGCTAAGCACCGTGCCACTCTGCTGCCACGATGTTATTATCCCCCCTACTTGTTCGAAATAAAGAAGAGCAGTTATCTGAATCTGGGGGCAGGTTCATTCTCTAAATTAAAATTGAGTCAATACCAACCTGATCCCATCCCTCTGTGTTCTGACAGTCAGTTTATCACATTTGGCCACTGTCGTTTGACTGGCAAAGCGAGTTTGGGTGTAAACTCGAGGTATGTTTTTCACAGCGTGCCCCGCCTGCACAAGCTGAACCCTGTCTCTAATTTTCCTGAAACATCTGGCAGCAGCGGTCAAACTCCCCATGGTGCTTTCTGGATACTTCTGTTCGTACAATACACCGGCCCCAACACAACCCTAAACTCAGATTAAAGTTCCACCTTTGCTGCACTCCAACAATACTGTTTGTCACTTATTTATTGCTTGCTTTTTACTAATGAATGCTATTTTGTTGTAAATTATAATCTTTTCTTCTGTTTAACCTGCTCGAATAATACCTCCCTGTATAAAAAATGGCTCTTTTATTTAAATGGACTTTCACTATGTTCCTCTTTTTTTCCCCATTCATGCATCTCACTTTTAACACTTCTGCAAATGTTGATGGCAATGATGCTTAAAAATGTTAGTATCCTGAGCCACACTAAGTTTTTTAAAGTTTATTTATTATTGTCACAAGTAAGCTTACATTAACACTGCAATGAAGTCACTGTGAAAATCCCCCAGTCGCCACACTCCGGCACCTGTTCGGGTACACTGAGAGAGAATTTAGCATGGTCAATGCACCCTAACCTGCACATCTTTCGGACTGAGGGAGGAAACCAGGGCACTCAGAGGAAACCCGCACAGACACGGGGAGAACGTGCAGACTCCACACAGGCAGTGACCCAAGCCGGGAATCGAACCCGGGTGCCTGGCGCTGTGAGGCTAACCGCTGTCCCACCGTGCCGCCTTAGTTAATGTTGTGACTGCGACTCACTGTCACTTCCGCATCTGAAGGGGACTTCAGCACAACTGACTCTCCAGTGTGGTACCCGAACTTTCAGAGAGACATTCAACCAAGGTCTGTTTTCTCTCTCAGGTGTATGTATGGTGCTATTTAAAAGAAGAAAGCAGGGGATATTTCTACACATAAAAAGAAAAATGCTGGAAAATCTCAGCAGGTCTGACAACATCTGTGGAGATAGAATACATTCAACGTTTTGAGTCTAGATGACCCTTCGTCAGTATTTTGCGTTTATATCAGGGGATATTTCTCAGTTGTCCTGGCCAATTCTTCAAACATCAATTCCAAAACAGACTATCCGGTCTATCTGTGGAAGTTTGCTGGGTGAAAATTTGCTACAATGTTTGCTACATGACAACAGTAGTTATGCTTTTTTAAAAAAAATATATACATTTGTCAGTAAACTGCTCACTAAAGGTTCGATATAAAAAAGGAATGTCTTTCTTTCAACTTGGGGAAGTGTTGGTGGTAGAACATTCGGACCCTCCTGGGCTACAGAAGGGAAAAGAAACACCATTCCCACCCCTGATGAAGGGTCATCCAGACTCAAAATAGTAACTCTGTCCTCTCTCCACAGATGTTGTCAGACTTGCTGAGATTTTCCAGCATTGATTTGATTTGATTTATTATTGTCACATGTATTAGTATACAGTGAAAAATATTGTTTCTTGCATGCTATACAGACAAAGCATACTGTTCATAGAGAAGGAAATGAGAGAGTGCAGAATGTAGTGTTACAGTCATAGCTAGGGTGCAGAGAAAGATCAACTTAATGTGAGGTAGGTCCATTCAAAAGTCTGATGGCAGCAGGAAAGAAGCTGTTCTTGAGTCGGTTGGTAACGTGTCCTCAGACTTTTGCATCTTTTTCCTGACGGAAGAAGGTGGAAGAGAGTGCGTCTGGGGTGTGTGGGATCCTTGATTATGCTGGCCGCTTTTCCGAGGCAGCGGGAAGTGTAGACAGAGTCAATGGATGGGAGGCTGGTTTGAGTGATGGACGGGCTTCATTCACAACCCTTTGTAGTTTCTTGTAGTCTTGGGCAGAGCAGGAGCCATACCAAGCTGTGGTGCAACCAGAAAGACTGCTTTCTGTAAAAGTTGGTGAGCGTCGTAGCTGACATGCCAAATTTCCTTAGTCTCTTTTTGTTACGGTTCCCACCCCAATGGCTATGAGTGACCCCTGCTCGAAGTGCAGGTGTGGGGGTGAAGACAGGGTTGGCCATGATGCCGACAAGGTTGCCAATTTTATTTGGATGTATTCCTGGAGGTTTCATCACATAACCTCTCAATCCAGAACCTGGCCCAGTCAACAGCCTCCCACTTTCTACATTGTTTAATATAATTAACAACCTTCTTTCCTTTTCTATGAATGGTATGTTTTGAATGTATAGCGCACAAGAAACAATACTTTTCACTGTATACTAATACATGTTGCAATAATAAATCAAATCAAAGTTGTTTGAAGGATTTTTTTGAAAATAATATTTTGTTTTAAGACCCTTTGCCTCAGGTTGCTCACAGCAGGGTGTAGGAAAGTAATAGTCAAATCTTAGGAGATGCCTACTGCAGTTGAATTGCCAAGAGTGCTGAGAGGGATGGAGATGGTGAATAATGTGGGTCAGTGAGCAGGGAAGCTGGAGTGGGTTTCTAGCGAGTGAGGGGATCAGCAGATAGTGAGGGCGGAGTGCTGGGGAATGAGGAGCTCCCACAGCAGCAGCAGCAAGTGCTGGAGGAGGGGGGACCGCTTCTGCCGGGGGAGGGGGGCCGGTGCTGGCGGATCCAGGGTTTCCCCCCGGAACACTGATGAGGACGGACCGGCTCCGGCTTCCGGTGGTCGGCGCCGCGCTGAGAGGCCGCGCGGAGAAAAGATCAACAACCCGGGGAGAGAGAGCCCGGCACCCGGGGAGAGAGAGCCCGGCACCCGGGGAGAGAGAGCCCGGCACCCGGGGAGAGCGGGGCCCGGATCCCGGGGAGGGTGAGCGGCCCGGGACTGCGGGGGGCTCCGGCCTCTGGCTGTAATTTAGCGCCTCAGCTCCGGGTTTGTGCAAAGGGGACCCCCAAAAATACACCCCCTCCTCGCCCCCATCATCCCCCCCCTCCATCACCCCCCCCCTCCATCATCCCCCCCCTCCATCATCTCCCCCCCCTCCATCATCTCCCCCCCTCCATCTCCCCCCCTCCATCATCTCCCCCCCCTCCATCATCTCCCCCCCCTCCATCATCTCCCCCCCTCCATCATCTCCCCCCCTCCATCATCTCCCCCCCCCCTCCATCATCTCCCCCCCCATCATCTCCCCCCCCATCATCTCCCCCCCCCATCATCTCCCCCCATCATCCCCCCATCATCTCCCCCCATCATCTCCCCCCCCATCATCTCCCCCCCCCATCATCTCCCCCCCATCATCTCTCCCCCCCATCATCTCTCCCCCATCATCTCTCCCCCCCCCATCATCTCTCCCCCCCCATCATCTCTCCCCCCCCATCATCTCTCCCCCCCCCATCATCTCTCCCCCCCCCATCATCTCTCCCCCCCCCATCATCTCTCCCCCCCCATCATCTCTCCCCCCCCATCATCTCTCCCCCCCCCCCCATCATCTCTCCCCCCCCCCCATCATCTCTCCCCCCCCATCTCTCCCCCCCATCATCTCTCCCCCCCATCATCTCTCCCCCCATCATCTCTCCCCCCCATCATCTCTCCCCCCCCATCATCTCTCCCCCCCCCATCATCTCTCCCCCCCCCCATCATCTCTCCCCCCCATCGTCTCTCCCCCCCCCCATCGTCTCTCCCCCCCCCATCGTCTCTCCCCCCCCATCATCTTCTTTTCCCCCCCCATCATCTCTGCCCCCCCATCATCTCCTCTTTCCCCCCCCCCCATCATCTCTCCCCCCCCATCATCTCTCCCCCCCCCCATCATCTCTCCCCCCCATCATCTCTCCCCCCCATCATCTCTCCCCCCCCCATCATCTCTCCCCCCCCATCATCTCTCCCCCCCCATCATCTCTCCCCCCCCATCATCTCTCCCCCCCCATCATCTCTCCCCCCCATCATCTCCCCCCCCATCATCTCTCCCCCCCCATCGTCTCTCCCCCCCCATCATCTTCTTTTCCCCCCCCATCATCTCTCCCCCCCCCATCATCTCTCCCCCCCCATCATCTCTCCCCCCCCATCATCTCTCCCCCCCATCATCTCTCCCCCCCATCATCTCTCCCCCCCCCATCATCTCTCCCCCCCCCATCATCTCTCCCCCCCCCCATCATCTCCTCTCCCCCCCCCAATCATCTCTTCCCCCCCCCCCATCATCTCCTCTTCCCCCCCCCCATCATCATCTCCTCTCCCCCCCCCATCATCTCCTCTCCCCCCCCCATCATCTCCTCTCCCCCCCATCATCTCTTCTCCCCCCCCCATCATCTCTTCTCCCCCCCCATCATCTCTTCTCCCCCCCATCATCTCTTCTCCCCCCCCATCATCTCTTCTCCCCCCCATCATCTCTTCTCCCCCCCATCATCTCTTCTCCCCCCCATCATCTCTTCTCTCCCCCCCCCCCCCCCCCAACATCTCTCCCCCAATTTCCCTATCATCTAGCCCTCTGTGTCTGACATCTAAACACTGCTAGCCCATATTCTGTATATCAGGACCCCCCATACATCTGTCACACCCAATAACCCCTCACATACTGGGGAAATACTTTGCAATTAATAGATCTGGTTGCCCTTATCAACAATGAAACCCTTTGAACTGTTCTGTATTTTTAATCTTAAAATCTATAACCTGATTGCCTCTGGAAAGGAATGAGACTTGGCAGGTCTCAATACATCAACAGACACTTTGTTGCATGTAGTTTTGATCTTGAGTGCCATTAGAAAGTGTTGCACTGAAGTATCTGCCTCAGTTATTTGCTCTCAGTTGGGTTGTGAACCCTTGCCTTTGTGACTTGCAGCCAAGTGCATCCCTTCCACTTGTTCCCCTTTAACTCTTCTGATTCTCTCTGTTTCTTCTACATCTTTTATTTCCCTGGATGCCTGTGCATTTCAATTCTGCTTTTAAGTAATTTAATCCTGATTCCCTGTAACAGTTGGCTGCTTATTCTGTGTGTGTATTCAAGTTGTTTTTCTGTCTTAAATAGGCGAGGGAGGGTTTAAATGTCAGTTGACTTATGTTCACTTGATATATGCTGCCTGATTTGCTCAGTATCTCTAAACCTTTCTGTTTTTGGTTCAGATTTTCAACATGTAATATTTTTATTTTATGTTCTGAATAGGCTGTCTTTTGTCCTGCATTGCTAGAGGGATGGAGTTTAAAAACAGCGAGGTTATGTTGCAGCTGTATAAGGTGCTGATGAGGCCACACCTGGAGTACTGTGTACAGTTTTGGTCTCCTTACTTGAGAAAGGGTATACTGGCACTGGAGGGAGTGCAGAGGAGATTCACTAGGTTGATTCCGGAGTTGAGAGGGTTGGCTTATGAGGAGAGACTGAGTAGACTGGGGCTATACTCATTGGAATTCAGAAGAATGAGGGGAGATCTTATAGAAACATATAAGATTATGAAGGGAATAGATAAGATAGAAGCAGGGAAGTTGTTTCCACTGACAGGTGAAACTAGAACTAGGGGGCATAGCCTCAAAATAAGGGGAAGCAGATTTAGGACCGAGTTGAGAAGGAACTTCTTCACACAAAGAGTTGTGAATCTGTGGAATTCCCTGCCCAGTGAAGCAGTTGAGGCTTGAATGATTTTAAGGCAAGGATAGATACATTTTTGAACAGTAAAGGAATTAAGGGTTATTGTGAGTGAGCGGGTAAGTGGAGCTGAGTCCACAAAAAGATCAGCCATGATCTTATGGAAAGGTGGAGCAGGCTCGAGGGGCCAGATGGCCTACTCCTGCTCCTAGTTCTTCTCCCTGTGATCCTCCTCTTTCTCCGTGGAACACTGGCTCCTGCTGATCTGTGCTGCTTTTGTCCACATGACCAAATACCAACCCCAATAATTGAATATTTTCACACTGTGTTGGTTAATTGCCGTGGATCACTCAAACCCACTGGGGGATTTGAAATGTTGCCAGAGGCCTGAGTGTTTGCTTGCTGACTTATTACATTTGTAGCTTGATCAAAAGGTGATCTTATTGTCTGTTTTGTCGCAGCTGTAAAGAGAGAGCACAATGTCTCTCTACGATGACTTGGGTGTGGAAACCAGCGACTCAAAGACAGAGGGCTGGTCAAAAAACTTCAAACTGCTTCAGTCCCAGCTGCAAGTGAAGAAAGCGACACTTACACAAGCAAAGGTAACACTTCAAGAAAAGCAAAAACTCAGCTGGTCTGACAGCCTCTGTGGTGAGAGAAACCGAGTTAACATTTCCAGTCCAATACGACCCTCCTTTGGAGAAGAGTTAATCATGTTTCTCTCACCACAGAGACTGCCACATGATTTTGAGCATTTGCTTTTGTTACATCGAGGGTAATACTGTTATTTTTCAGTTCCTTGTTTGTGTTTTCAGGTCAGACTTGAAGTGCAGAAATGTACTTTTAAATATTGCTAAATAAAAGGGACTTCTAATCACTCATTGCATTTTTGAACTGAATGACTAGCTGTGAGGTAGCACTCCCAAAGAGATACTAAAATTAAAGCAAAATACTGTGGATTCTGGTGATCTGAAATAAAAACAGTCGGTGCTGGAGAAACTCAGTCAGTCTGACAATATCTGTGGAGAGAGGAACAGAGTTGACATTTTGAGTCCAATATGAGTCGTCTTCGGAATTCTCTTAAGAATAATATTGAACTTGAAACATTATCTCTGTTTCTCAATGCACAGATGCTGCCAGACTGGCTGAGCTTCTCCAGCACTTTCTGTTTCACCCCCCAAGCGGTATCTTCCGCAGTGTTTCTGTGTTGTGCATTTTGTTTGAGCAGATACCTTAGTAAGTTTGATTAAGTTTATTTATTCATGTGACGAGTCGGCTTACATTTACTCTGCAATAAAGTTGCTGTGAAAGTCCCCTAGTCGCCACACTCCGTGCCTGTTCGGGTAAACTGAGGGAGAATTTAGCACAGCCAATACATCTAACCAGCACACCTTTCGGACTGTGGGAGGAAACCAGAGCATCCGGAGGAAACCCACGCAGACACGGGGAGAAGGTGCAGACTCCACACAGACAGTGACCCAAACCGGGAATCGAACCTGGATCCCTGACACTGTGAGGCAACAGTGCTACCACTGTGTCACCGTGCATTTCAGCTTTGACATTGACAACCAAAATGTTTTGAATCTTGTCTGGACTTTTCTTCTTTGTCTTATGCCTAATATCTACTCAACATTAGCACTGCTGCCTCACAGTGCCAGGGACCCGGGTTTGATTCTCGGCTTGGGTCGCTGTCTGTGCGGAGTCTGCACGTTCTCCCCGTGTCTGCGTGGGTTTCCTCCGGGTGCTCTGGTTTCCTCCCACAGTACAAAGATGTGCGGGTCAGGTTGATTGGCCATGCTAAATTGCCACTTAGTGTCAGGGGGACCAGCTGGGGTAAATGCATGGGGGTTATGGGGATAGGGTCTGGGTGGGATTGTGGTCGGTGCTGACTCGATGGGCCGAATGGCCTCCTTCTGCACTGTAGGGATTCAATGAACACTTGATATGGCATCATTGAATGCGATTGTGTTAAGCTGGTATGAACTGAATTCTGTGTCTTTGTGGAGTGTGAAGACACCAGTTTCTGCTATTGTGCCCGGTTTTCATCCAGTACTTTGCGGCGGAGACCAAGGGAAAATAGGTGAGCGATTCAGGCTCAACTACAAATCCTGGAGGCCAGGTAATCAATGGAAATGTTTTCTAGTTCCCACCCATTTTATGGCAGAAAAAAACATGGCTGGTGGGTAAAGAGGAATGAAAATTATTTTAAAAAGCAAAATGATGGACTGTTTTCAAACCAATGACCTTTATCATTTATTGTTTGCTCAAACACATCATGTGTGCGGTGCTGGTTGTGATAGTGTTTATCAGCAGGAGATATGTTGCTGTCAATGTCATGTAGTGGAATGATTTATTAAAGATCTTCCATTAGTACTTGCTATCTTTTGCTCAAAAGTGGCACTGGTTCTAATTCACGTCTGCCATTGTTTTTAGACCCAGCGTTCAAAGCAGAGCACAGTTTTAGCTCCAGTCATCGACCTAAAGCGAGGCAGCTCTGGGGATGACAGACAGATTATTGACACGCCACCTCACATCGCATCTGGTTTAAAGGTAAGAGTCTCCATAAAGTTTATTGATCATGTCTTTTATTTTTAAAAATACATTCTTGTTGATCCTGCCTGCAGCTGTTGACTCTTTGCTGGAATTATGCTCGGGGTAGGTGCAGGACCACAGATCGAAACATCCCTGGGCCCTCTCCCAAGTGGCTATGCAGAGTACTGAGACCATGACTAATTCAGTGGAGATGACTGGATAGCAATTGGAAATCCTCCGTGATTGTTAGCCCCTTTAGCCTCGGCACCAATCAATACCAGCAGCCTGGTTCAGATCAAGCAGCAGAGAGCAGATGGATTGCATCTTATTTCAAACAAAAGCAAAGAATCATGCATTTGCTTTTCAGTATCTCCGGTTTAATTTTTACCCGTAAGCTACAGTGTTGGTTGCATCCATAGCAGATAGTCTGAGTGTAAAAAGAAAACCACAAACACTGGAAATCAGAAATAATACAGAACATTCTGGGAATACAGAGGCTGAGGCCATGCAGCATATGATAGACATATATATGAACTTTGTGAGTGGGATCCCTCATTGTGAATGTTTTAAACACTATTTCGATGGTTCACTTTTTAGACTTTTTTTAAAGTTTACTTATTAGTCACAAGTAGGCTTACATTAACACTGCAATGAAGTTACTGTGAAAATCCTCTAGTCCCCACATTCCGGCACCTGTTCGGGTACACTGAGGGAGAATTTAGCATGGCCAATGCACCTAACCAGCACATCTTTCAGACTGAGGGAGGAAACCAGAGCACCCGGAGGAAACCCACACAGACACGGGGAGAACGTGCAGACTCCACACAGACAGTGACCCAAGCCGGGAATCGAACCTGAGTCCCTGGCGCTGTGAGGGAGCACTGTGCCACCGTGCCGCCCCATTTGTAAAAATGAATTCTTGAAAAAAAATCAGCTGCAGTAATTAGGATGTGATCTCACTGCTGCAAGGCATAAATATATTGTTCCATAGAGAAACTAGAAACACAGAGAGTAGGCCTTTCAGCCGTTCAACCCTGATGATATCAGGATGACAGGATTCAATTCTGATCCTGGCAGGTGAATTGAAATACTCAACGTTTCCATTTTGACCCAGTTTGGTGTGGCCCTGAACTGAAGGCTGTGACTCCAGCTCGGGGTTGTGTTCAGCAAGTGCTGACCTTCCCCCGTGGCTTATTCTCGATTAATGACCCAGACATTGGTACACAGGGCACAATTTCAAAATGTGCGGATGATAGGAAACTTGGAAACATTGTGTATCATGAGCAAGATGGTGTGGAACTTCGAAAGGAGGCAGACAGGTTGGTGAAATGGGCAGACAAGCAGCAGATGAAATTTGAACGCAGAGACTTGTGAAGTAGGAAGAGCAGAGTACAATTCTAAAGTGGGGGCTGGAGCAGAGGAACCAGGGGGTATATGTGCATAAATCATTGAAGGTGACAGGACAGTTAAGTTAGCGATTAGGGAAGCATATATCATCTTGGGTTTTATTAATAAGGGCGTCGAATACAAAAGCAAGGACGTTATGATATAAAGCACTGGTTCAGCCTCAACTGGAGTATTGCATCCACTTCTGGATGTCACACTTGAAGAAGGATTTGAAGGCATTAGGATGCAGCAAAACTTCAAGAGAATGATTCTAGGAATGAGGCACTTTAGCTTCACGGATTGGAGAAGCTGGGGCTATTTGGCTTGGAAAAAAGAAAGTTCGAGGAGATTTGATAGAATATTCAAAATCATGAGGGGTCTGGACAGAGTAGATGGAGAGAAATTGTTCCTATTGGTGGGAGAATTGAGAACCAGGCGACACAGATTTAAGGCGATTTGCAAAAGAGGCAGTGTTGACAGGGGATAAAACTTCTTTAAGCAGTCAATGGTCAGATTCTGGAATGTACTGTGTGAGAGCGTGGTGGAGGCAGATTCAATTGTGGCTTTCAAAAGGTAATCAGGCAATTATTTATCTGAAGGGGATAATTTGAAAGCCATGGGGAAAGGGTGGGGGGTGTAGCATTAGGTGAATTTCTCTTGCAGAGAGACACTGGGCTGAATGGCCTCCTCTTGTGATGTAACCATTCTGTGATTCCATTGCGTCATTCTTCATGTATGATCTAAGCAGCATACCTGACCATCTAAAGAGGGTCATGTATGTAAAAGGAGGTAGTGTTTGCTTTATTATTTAGCATATCAAATATTGTTACTCCTTCCAAGGATCCTGTACCAAGTGGGTTCTCTACAGGAGAGGTCCTGATCCCACTGGCTGATGAGTATGACCCCATGTACCCAAATGACTATGAGAAAGTTGTGAAACGGCAGCGTGAAGACAGACAACGACAGCGGGAGCTGGAGCGACAGAAAGAAATCGAAGAAAGAGAAAAGTAAGTCTCAGGAAAGATGTGTGTGTTTTCTTGCCTTTGAAGGGACAACGTAAGAGTACTAGCTCGCCAAAAATGTGCCTCCTCTGCATTAGCTTTTCAGGTGGTTTGGTTCATGTTTGAGAGTTCTCCTTCCATGTGCACAGAAAAAATGGCATTGGCTCCATTATGTGATGTGCCAGATTGTCCAACTGGACCTGTTGCCAAGTTTCAGGGCATTTAAATGGTCATTGGATAAACATATGGATGATATTGGAATAGTGTAGGTTAGATGGGCTTTAGATTGGTTTCACTGGTCGGCGTAACATCGAGGGTCGAAGGGCCTGTACTGCGCTGTAATGTTCTATGTTTCAACACTGCTTTCATGTCCCCACTTCTTTTCCTTGCATTTTTCTCGGTGCTACCTGGCAATTCTCTAAATGGAAATCTGAACAGCAGCTTAAGTTTCACAAGGCAGTGTGGGAATGTCTAGCGTGTTGGGTGGATATTTTGTAGAGAAATGGATTTGCGAGTATGAGAGTAAGGTAGTGTACGAAGGGGGGGGGTCTCAATCTTTCTGCCTCTTGGGACCCTACCCCCTGGGGCTGCTGGGTTTCTTTTATGTGGGGAAGTGAAAACAAAGGAGACCTGGTAGATCAATATGGATGCACACAATAGGGCGGATTTGGAAAAATTATTTCCACCACTTCAGACTAAGTGGGCATCAATATAAGATACCACGAGCACATCAAATAAAGAATTTAGAAATAATTTCTTTATTTAGAGGGTGATGTGAAAGTGGAACTCTCAACCACATAGATTGGTTGAAGTTTTAAGAGGAGAACTGACATGTGAATGAGGGAATAGTGGGAGATGGCAGAGCCGATGTATGGGAATAGTGGGAGATGGCGGGGCAGATGTACGAGAATTGTGGGATATGGTGGGACAGATGCATGGGAATAGTGGGATATGGTGGGACAGATGTATGGGAATAGTGGGATATGATGGGACAGATGTATAGGAATAGTGGGATATAATGGGGGACGATGTGCAGAATAGTGGGATATGGCAGGGTAGATGTATGGGAATAGTGGGATATGGCGGGGCAGATGTATGGGAATAGTGGGATGTGGTGGGGCAGATGTACGGGAATAGTGGGATAGGATGGGGGACAGTGTACAGAATAGTGGGATATGGCAGGGCAGTTGTTTGGGAATAGTGGGATATAGCAGGGCAGATGTACGGGAATATTGGGAATCGATGGAGGCAGATGTCATTAAATGGAAGGAAGTCCATGTGAATCACTGATATTGACATTGACCATTTGTGTCCAATAGGCTGCCTCCTTGCTGCGGATTCAGTGTAATTCTATGATTCACCCTGAATATTGACACCATAAATCCTGCAGCTTTGTACACTTGTATAAAATAATATGTACTTTTCAAAGTAATTTCTATATTAAAATATCCAGGCGAAGGAAAGAGAGACATGAACAACCGAGTGGGTTCTCGAGAAGACCAGATCCAGACTCGGATGAAGATGATGATGAAAGAGAAAAAGAGAGGCGAAAAAGAAGTAGGTGCCCTTGTGGTCTTTACAGGGTGGTGCTGTGACTGTTAGATTAGCAGTAAACACCATTGAGAGGAGGTCGAATTGAGGTATGTAAGATGCTAAATGGGATTGACAGGGTAGGTATAGAGCAGATGTTTCCCCTTGTTGGGCATTCTAGAACGAGAGGCTGCAGTTTTAGGCTATGGGACGGCAGATTTAACACAGAAACGAGGAGGAATTACTTCACTCAGTGTTGTGAATCTGTGGAATTCTCTACCCCAGAGTGCAGTGGATGCCGGAACACTGAACAAGTTTTAGGAGCTAGACAGGTTTTTAATTAGTAGCAGGATGAGGGGTTATGGGGAGCGGGCAGGAGGTGAGGCTGAGATGAGATCAGGCCATGATTGTGTTGAACGGTGGAACAGACTCGAGGAGCTGAATTGCCCACTCCTGCTCCGAGCTCTTATGTTCTTTACGGGGTGGTGCTGTGGCTGTTAGTAGGTTAGAAGCAGACTGGTAGAAGTAGACACCATCGCGGTCTTTACAGCGTGATTTTGTGACTGTTACTTCCAATTTCTTTTCACTCTCTGATTGCCATCTATTTCTGCACAGGCAAAAGTTTTCACCCGTTGTAAATTGTTTGTTGTGTTGTATTTTAGGTATGGGAGGAGCAGCGATTGCCCCACCTTCATCACTTGTTGAAAAGGATAAAGAACGTATGTACAATGAACAATGCTATAATCTCAATTTGTTTTGATTGTCAAATATTTTTCTCTGACGTTGGTTAAACATTTTGCAAATGCATACAATGCAGGTCTTGCAAATGTAACGGTGACTTGCAGGTGGTGGTGTTTCCAGCTGCCTGTTGTCTTAGTTCTTGTTTTTATTTTCTTGGGATCGCAGAATTTTTATGTCTAGTTTCAGAATGTTTGTGTCAGGGATCTTGCTTCTTTTCTGTCTTGGAATGTTTTCAGATTTGTGTGTGCGATATCTTGGACATCCTTTGTTGGGGATTTGCACTGACATATATTGGAAAGTGGATTTCCTTGTATATAGGTGTGGCTCACTCACTGATTTTTATGCAGCTCTGAAAATTCGAACATCCGTCCCACGAGGGGGCTCACTGACCTTCCAGTTTCCAGTTTTTGGTGAAGGATCATTACCCTAAGCATTCACGGGCAGCACGGTGGCACTGCTGCCTCACAGCGCCAGGGACCCGGGTTCAATTCCGGCCTCAGGTCACTGTCTGTGTGGAGTTTGCACATTCTCCCCATGTCTGCGTGGGTTTCCTCCGGGTGCTCCGGTTTCCTCCTACAGTCCAAAGATGTGCGGGTTAGGTGGATTGACCATGCTAAATTGCCCCTTAGTGTCAGGGGGATTAGGAGGGTAAATATGTGGGGTTACGGGAATAGGGCCTGTGTGAGATTGTTGTTGGTGCAGACTTGATGGGATGAATGGCACTGTAGATTCTATGATTCTATTCTATGAACTTGTCTTTCCTCTTTGCAGATGCTGATGGCTGTGCTTTGCATTTCCTATTTGTGTTTCATATTCATCGCGTATACGGTTTATCTTTATTTCAAAGCAGATTACTCTGATCTCAAACATACTCATTTTCCATACTGTGTTCAAAGATCATTTGTATGATATTGAAGAAAGTAATTGTCTCTTTAACATACAATAAGTAAACATGTTAAATGCTCGGAAAGATTTATTCACACACAAACCTTCTGGTGAGACATATTTGTGGACAAAGATGTGGAAGCCATAGAAAGGGTGCAGAGGAGATTTACAAGGATGTTGCCTGAGTTGGGGGGGCATGCCTTATGAGGATAGGTTGAGCGAGCTCGGCCTTTTCTCCTTGGAGAGACGAAGGATGAGGGGTGACCTGATAGAGGTGTATAAGATGTTGAGAGGTATTGATCGAGTGGACAGTCAGAGGCTTTTTCCTAGGGCTGAAATGGTTGCCACAAGAGGACACAGGTTTAAGGTGCTGGGGAGTAGGTACAGAGGAGATGTCAGGGGTAAGTTTTTCACTCAGGGTAGTGGGTGCGTGAAATGGGCTGCCAGCAACGGTGATGAAGGCGGATTTGATAGGGCCTTTTAAGAGACTTTTAGATAAGTACATGGAACTTAGTAAGATAGAGGGTTATAGGTAAACCTAGTAATCGCTAAGGTAGGGACATGTTCGGTACAACTTTGTGGGCTGAAGGTTTTCTATGTTTCTTTCTATGAGACCACTCGACTACTTCATTTTGATAATCAAATGCTAGTCAAAGCTTTAAGGAGGCGTTTAATTGTAAAATTAATGGACAATTGAATTATCACTAAGATTAGGTGATGATCTAACAGCTGTTTGCGATGGTCAAAGGGTTTTATTAGGTGGATAATCAGACGGTGGCATAGTAACCTCACAGCCCGGCATATCCCTCACTCCACTATTATCATCAAGCCAAGGATCCCACCCTGGGTCACTGAAGACTGCAGGAGGGCTTGCACCAGGCATATATAAAAATGAGGTGTCAATCTGGTGAAGGCACAACACTCGGTCAGCTATAACCTCTGCACTCTTTCCACATCCAGTTGTGAATGGTGGTGGACGACTAAACAACGAACAGGTGGAGGAGACTCCATGAATATCTCCATCCTCTAGGATGGGGCAGCCCAGCACAGCAGTGCAGAGATGAGGCTGAAGCATTTGCCCAGTGAATGATCCATCACGGCTTCCCCAGCATTACAGTCTTCAGTTAATTCAACTCATTCCGTGATATCAAGAAATGTCCGAAGGCACTGGAGAGTTATGCGCCTGACAGCATCTTGGCAGTAGTACTGAAACTCCGAGCCAAGCTATTACACAACATCTAAAACGCTGACATCCATATGAGATTATGCAAAATTGCCCAGGTATGTCCTGTCCATAAAAAGCAGGATAAACCCAATCCGCCAATTACTGCTCCATCAGCCTCCTCCATCATCACCAAGATGACAGAAGATGTTATTAACAGTATTGTCAAGCGGTACTTAGTCAGGAATAACCTGCTCACTGACTCTCAGATCAGATTCCGCCCGGAGCACTGAGCTCCCCACCTTATTATAGTCATGGACCAAACATGGAAAAAAAGAGCTGAACTGCAAAGTTGAAGTGAGAGTGACTGTCCTTATCATCAAAGCATCTAGTGGCAAGAGGGAACCCTGGCAAAATTAAAGTTAATGGGAATCGGGGAAACCTCTCCACTGGTCAGAGTCCTACCTAACTCGACGAAAGATGATTATGGTGGTTGGAGGCTAATCATTTCATTCCCAGGACATCACTGCAGGAGTTCCTCGGGGTAGTGTGCGAGGCCCAACCATCTTCAGCTGCATCATCAATAACTTCCCTCCATCGTAACACCAGTGGGGATGTTCATTCATTCCTCAATTTCAGCACCATTTGCAAGTCCTCCGACACTGAAGCGACTGTATTCATATGTAGCAAGACCTGGACAATATTCAAGCTTGACCTGATAAGTGGCAAGTAATATTGGTGCCACAAAGTTCCAGGTAGTGACCATCTCCAACCAGAGAGAATCTCCTTGACATTTAATGGCATTGCCATCGCTGAATTCCCCCACTATCCAGCCACTGAATGTTACCAGTGACCAGAAACAGAACTGACCAACCCTGTAACTATTGTGGCTACAAGAGCAGGTCAGCAGCTGGGAATTCTGTAGAGAATAATCATGTCCTAATTCACCAAATCCTGTCCACCATCTACAAGGCACAAATTGGAAGTGCGATGGAATACTCTACACTTGCCTGGATGAGGGCAGCTCCAACAATGCTGAAGGTGTCCCAGATCAACCAGGAGAAACGCAACCTGCTCGCTCAGTACCTCATCCACCACCCTCAACATTTACTCCCTTCACCACCGAGGCACAGTGCAGCAGTATGTAAAAGTAAAGTCTATTTATTAGTCACAAGTAAGGCTTACATTAACACTGCAATGAAGTTACTGTGAAATTCTCCTCGTCCCCACACACCGGTGCCTGTTCGGGCACACGGAGAATTTAGCATGGCCAATGCACCTAACCAGCACGTCTTTCAGACTGTGGGAGGAAACTGGAGCACCCAGAGGAAACCCACGCAGACACGGGGAGAATGTGCAAATTCCACACAGGCAGTGACCCAAGTCGGGAATCGAACCTGGGCCCCCGCAGCAGTGCTAACCACTGTGCAACCGTGTTGCCCATACCACTGTGCTACCATGCCGGCCATGTACATCTTGTACTATGTACAAGATGCACTGCAGCAACTCACCATTGTTCTTTCGACAGCAACTTCCAAACCCTTGACCTCAACCACTAAGAAGGACATGGGCAACACCACCACCTGCAAGTTCCTCTTCAAGCCGCACACTATTCTGACTTGGAACTATGTCGCTGTTCCTGGATCAAAATTCTGGAGATCTCTTCCAAAACAGCACAGCAGATGTACCTGCACCACATTTACTGCAGCGGTTTGAGAAGGTGGCTCACCACCACCGTCTCAAGGCCAAATAGGAATGGGTAACAATTGCCAGCATCACATGAAAATTTAAAAACCGATAGAGAATATCTGTTTCCCCTGGTAAGGCCACCCAGAACAAGGGAGCATAACCTTTAAATTCAAACTCCGATGTGCAGGGTTGATGTCAGGGAGCAGTTCGTCATACAAAAGGGTCAGAGGTCTGGAGTTCTCTCACCCAACAAGCTGCTGAGGTTGCGGGCCAAGTGAGGTTGATAAAATTTAGGGATATCAGGGTATAGCAAACCAAAGCAGGTAAATTGAATTAAAATAGAGGTTAGGCATGATCTAATTGAGTAGTGAAACAGGTTTGAGGGGCTGAATGGCCTCCTCCTACATGATGGTAAGTCTGGGGATTTCTAGGTAATGATGAACGTAATTACATTTCTAACTATGTGATGTGTTAATGTCTGCCAATCAACCTCTATTGAAAATTAACTTATAAATATGATGTCTCAGTCCTTTAAGTTGTGAATTACTTCAGGAGGTTTTAAAGTAGTCTTTTTTTTTTGTTTTCCTTACTTTCCCCTTTCTCACTTTTTCTTTTAGTCCAATCTTTCTCTTTATTTCTCTTTTTCTATCTGCTATGACTTTGAATTCATGCTGTTATTTCACCTTACTTCCCAATCCTTTAATCTCTTGTTTAAGCAGGTACAGGGATAGTTGCCCTGATCATACAGTTCACAGATCCCCAATCCCCCTGCTATGTGATTATAGATGTGCTATTAATCCATTCACTGCCTCGGTAACTTTGGGGGCAACAATATTTTTGAGTGTAAGATGGATGGAGTAAGTCCAAACAATGACAGACACCATTTAGCTCCTGCAATATAGCATAATCTATTGTAATATTCTTGAGGAATTGGGTTTTTTTTTCCTAAAGAATTGTTTTTGTTTTTTCTCCCCTCCAGAAGATGCTGTATCATTTTTGAGTCCAGTTTTACAGTGTGTGGCACCCGTTAGATGTCTTGGTCAAGTGGCCATTATCTGTGTATGAGACTGGATAGTAAGTGCCAGGAGGCAATTTGACAGTGAGGTCTCCCTAGGTTTGAATTGGAGACAGTAATCCGACTGTAGGAGAATCAGCATACATCTGATTTAGAAAAATAATGGGCACGATTCTCTGGCCTCCCAGCTGCGTGTTTCCCATTGGCGGGAGGTGGCGTGCTGTTTGTTAGCGACGGGATTCTCCGGGGGTCCTGCTGCTGTCAATGGGAATTCCCTTTGATGTCACCCCAACCCGGCGGGAAACCTGTGGGCTGGGGGTGCGCTACCGGCGGGACCAGAGAATCCCACCAGAGTGAACGGCTGGAGAATTCTGGCCAATATTATCATTAACAGAGGGTTTGAGTTTAAGAGCCGTGGGGTTATGCTGCAACTGTACAGGACCTTGGTGAGACCACATTTGGAATATTGTGTGCAGTTCTGGTCACCTCACTATAAGAAGGATGTTGAAGCGCTGGAAAGAGTGCAAAGGAGATTTACCAGGATGCTGCCTGGTTTGGAAGGTAGGTCTTATGAGGAAAGGTTGAGGGAGCTAGGGCTGTTCTCTCTGGAGCGGAGGAGGCTGAGGGGAGACTTAATAGAGGTTTATAAGATGATGAGGGGGATAGATGGAGTGAACATTCAAAGACTATTTCCTCGGGTGAATGGAGTGGTAACTAGGGGGCATAACTATAGGGTTCATGGTGGGAGATATAGGAAGGATGTCCGAGGTAGGTTTTTTACTCAGAGAGTGGTTGGGGTGTGGAATGGACTGCCTGCAGTGATAGTGGAGTCAGACACTTTAGGAACATTTAAGAAGCTATTGGATAGGCACATGGAGTACTTCGGGATGATAGGGAGGAAATAGATTGATTTGGGTTTCAGACAAAGCTCGGCACAACATCGTGGGCCGAAGGGCCTGTTCTGTGCTGTACTGTTCTATGTTCTATATGTATAAACAGTGGTTAGAGGAAACAATTCTGTCCATTTTATTTGTATTTTTACTTTTTTCTGAAGAAACGCTCAATATTCCTGCTTTATCTCTCTTGGACTTGAGGCTTTTATTTTATTCTTTCATGAGATGTGGGCATCATTGGTAAAGCCGGAATTTATTGCCCATCCTTAATTAGTGAACAAAATAGGTTTTTGCGGCAATCAGTGATAGTTCCATCGTCACCATTACTGAGACCGACTTTGTTTTCCAGATTTATTCATTGAATTTAAATTCCACTGGCTGCCATGGTGTGATTTGAACCCATATCCTCAGAGCATTAACCTGGACGTCTGGATTACTTATCAGTGACATTAGTGCTGTTCCACGATTTCCCCCTGCGATGTGTGTGTGTGCCCCTTTCCCCCTCTGCGTGGGGCGGCACGGTGGCACAGCGGTTAGCACTGCTGCCTCACAGCGCCATGGACCCGAGGTTCGATTCCCGGCTTGGGTCACTGTTTGTGCGGAGTCTGCACGTTCTCCCCGTGTCTGCGTGGGTTTCCTCCAGGTGCTCTGGTTTCCTCCCACATTCTGAAAGACGTGCTGGTTAGGTGCATTGACCTGAACAGGCGCTGGACTATGGCGATCAGGGGAATTTCACATTAACTTCATTGCAGTGTTAATGTAAGCCTTACTTGTGACTAATAAATAAACTTTAAAACTTTAACTTTATCCTCTGATATTTCGTCCCTATTTGCTATTTCATTATTCTTTGATTCTCTATTAATTCTCTCTGAATCTGAGCTGTAAAAGGCGTCTCAGTCTCCCAAAGAATCCATATTTCCTTTTCTAGCCCTGCTTTCTAATTTAGTTGAGGAATATTGAGTGTAAATAGATTTGCCTTTTACAGCCTCATAAAGATGCACGACAGATGAATGCTTAAACAACCTTCCCCCCCCTCCCAATTATTATTGAAAATCATCTCTACTTTTTAAAGATTTTCTTGTCAATTGCGACCTGCTTCCAAAATAAACTCCCGAAATATTCTGGAGATTTTGCTTTCAGAAACAGAAACAAAAATGCAATTGTTTACTGTGCTTTAAAAATAAAACGTGAGAAGGTCTGATCTTGGATGTTAATTTGCTGTTTCCCTTTGTTTTATACAAGTCATTCCACCTTTCCAGTATGAGGATGAATCTAGATCTCGTAGTGCACCTAGCAAGGCTGCGATACCCCCTCCAATGTATGAGGAGCCAGAGAGACCTCGATCCCCACCTGGTCCCACCAACTCCTTCATTGCAAACATGGGGTAGGTGAAAACTGAAACCAATCTCTTTATCAAAATTGTATGTAGTATGGATTTTCATTAGAATCTCTTACAAATGAAATGGTGGCACAATGGTTAGCGCGGCTGCCTCACAGTGCCAGGGACATGGGTTCAATTCTGGCCTTCGGTCACTGTCTATGTGGAATTTGCATGTTCTCTCCCCACATCTGTGTGGGTTTCCTCCAGATGCTCTGGTTTCCTCCCACAGTCCAGATATGTGCAGGTCAGGTGGACTGGCCATGCTAAGTTGCACCTTAGTATCTCTAGATATGTAGATTAGATGGATTAGCCATGGGAAACGTGTGGGGTTACAGGGATAGGGTGGGCCTGGAGGAGTGAGCTTGGGTAAAATATTCTGTCAGAAAGTCGGTGCAGACTCAATGGGCCGAATGGCCTCATCTGCGCTATAAGGATTCCATGATTCTATGATATTTTGAACAATGCTGATTTATATATGCACATTTCCCAGAGTATATATACTTGCCCCAAAGCGCAGTCTTTTTTTTTTACATGAAATACAGTTTAAATTTGTTCTAAAAATAACTCCCCTCCTAACTCCCTAAATCCTGTCCACCATTTACAAGTCACAGGTTAGACGTGTGATGGAAAACTCTCCACTTGCTTAGAGTGCTGCTCCAACAACACTTGAAGCTTGACATCATCCAGGTCAAAAGCAACCCACTTGATTGGCACCTCTTCCGTCATTTTAAACATTCACACCCTCCACCCTCACTGTGCAGTGGCACCATAACAAGATGCAGCGCTCAACTCACCAAGGCTTCTTCAATAGCACCTTCCAAACCAAAAAATGTACCAAGGGCAGCAGGTGCTTGAGAACATCTCCGCTTGCAAGTTCTCCTCACAGATGCGCACTATCTTGACTTGGAACTATATCGTCATTCCTTCATTGTCACTGAGTCAAAAATCAAAGTTGGGAGACTGACGTGATTGGTGAAGTGTTGATTGTCCACCCCAATCAATTCTACTCGCCATTAAAGTCAATGAGTAATATTGATTGGGGTCCAACCTAAATTTCACCTGATCCTGTGTTCCCGGTTTGGTTAAAATTGCCTTCTATTTTAGAGCGGAAAAGACAGTAAGAGTTACCGTGATTCTGTTGCTAAGTTCTGTTTAGCAGTGGTTTTAATGTATTGGCAACTAGAATTTATTTTTACACAGTTGGAAAGGAAAAGCTTGAAAAATAAAATGAGTTAAAAATAATTTTACGTAAGTGCTGCATGGCTGGCCATCTGAAGAGACTGTGTGCCAAGAACCAAAATACTTTGCTGTTTTAGCTGTATCCATTCCCAAGGTCTAGAAAGAGTGGTTGACATCACTGAAAAGGGCGTGAGGAAAATTGCTCTCAATATAAATGATCTGAATTTGCTTTTAGTGGCTACAGTATTAAAATGTGCTGAGAACGCAGAAAGAAGGATACAGTTAATTGTGTAGCAAACCTTGTGGGGGGAGGGGAGGGGGGGACGGTTGTTCAAAGCAGGTGAGTAGATTATAGCTCTGACAAAGGGTCATCCAGACTCGAAACGTTGGCTCTATTCTCTACAGTAAGAGTTTTAACAACACCAGGTTAAAGTCCAACAGGTTTATTTGGTAGCAAATGCCGTTCGCTTTCGGAGCCAATTATTTGTTACCAAATAAACCTGTTGGACTTTAACCTGGTGTTGTTAAAACTCTTACTGTGTTTACCCCAGTCCAACGCCGGCATCTCCACATCTATTCTCTACCCCAGAGGCTTCAGACCTGCTGAGATTTTCCAGGATTTTCTGTTTTTGTTTCCGATTCCAGCATCCGCAGTATTTTGCCTTAATCTTAGTAGATTGGGCTGCTATATTAGAATGAAACTTAATATGGGTATGCAAGGTGATGCAAATGGTGCTTCCCATTCTAAATAACTGATCATTTTGTTGTTGCTCTCAACCATCAGGTGGCAGTGTTGACCTCAAATATGCCTAAAATCTAGGCAACTTTAGCCTGTGCTAGGGTGTCCAGGGCAGGCATAGACTCTCACTTAGGCTTCAGCCATATTATATTAACATATAATATTTTTCTGGTTTTAGTAGGATTAACTTTATGCAAAATTTAATTTCACATAGAGTCGTAGAGCTTTACAACATGGAAACAGGCCTTTCGGCCCAACTTGTCCATGCCACCCAGTTTTTAACCACTAAGCTAGTCCCAATTGCCTGCATTTGGCCCATATCCCTCTATACCCAACTTACCCATGTAACTGTCTAAATGCTTTTTAAAAGACAAAATTGTACCCGCCTCTACTACTACCTCTGGCAGCTTGTTCCAGACACTCACCACCCTCTGCGTGAAAAAAATTGCCCATCTAGACTCTTTTGTATCAGTCCCCTCTCACCTTAAACCTATGCCCTCTAGTTTTAGACTCCCTTACCTTTGGGAAAAGATATTGATTATCTAGCTGATCTATGCCCTTCATTATTTTATAGACCTCTGTAAGGTCACCCCTCAGCCTCCTACGCTCCAGGGGAAAAAAGTCCCAGTCTATCCAGCCTCTCCTTATAACTCAAACCATCAAGTCCTGGTAGCATCCTAGTAAATCTCTTCTGCACTCTTTCTAGTTTAATAATATCCTTTCTATAATAGGGTGACCTGAACTGTACACAGTATGTTTTACTCACCTGCAAATCTGATGTCATGTGGTAGATAACTACTCCTTCTGCCTAAATTTATATTTTTTTCCAGTCTCCTTGAGGGACCATTTCACAAATAGAGACTGACATTATGATGCAGTTGCGCATCCTGCCCACAGCGGGCTGGCTTGCAATTAACATGGCAACAGTTCTGTGTGCTTCCCTCATGACACTTTTTTGCAGACACATGGATTTAAGTCTTTGGGCGACACCTGGCAATGTTCTTCAAAGTGTGGATCTTAGAATCTTCCAGAAAAGTGTATCTTGTAAAAACGGATTTAAGAAATAACAACAATTTTTATTTATATAGCACTTTTGATGCACGGCACATTACTGCAATGAATTTCACAGGACTGTTACCAACCAAAGATTGACATCGTGCCACATAAGGATTTATTTGGGTAGATAGCCAAAGCTTAGTTAAAGAGAAAGTGTTTCAGATGTGTTTGCAGGAGGAAGCAATGAGAGAGACGGAGGGCTTAGGGAGGACATTCCAGAGTTTAGGGCCTTGGCAGCCAAAGGCTATGAAACTGGACACCTTGGAAATTTGGGCACAATTTCTAGCCTGATGAGATTAAATCTCTGACTGCTGAGTTGAAATGTTCTAAATTCAGTTCCTATTGGCATGAGTCCACAACACGGAACAGCTTGCAATTTACCAGTGATTCTGCAGTCTAACTCACAAAGGCCACTAGGATTGCCAGTGTGGGATAAGGAAATAAGACATTTGGCCCAGCAGGGAATGCAACTCGAGTGTTTTCTGGTCGCGTAGAGTGAAGCTTCAGACAAAGAGGCAGCAAACTGATAAAGGTGCATCCACCGATTCCAATGGCTGTTTTCTTCAATTTACAAGCATCCTTCTTTCTTTCACAGGGGCACGGTGGCACACAAAATTATGCAGAAATATGGCTTCCGAGAGGGGCAAGGCCTAGGAAAACACGAACAAGGGTTGAGCACAGCACTGTCAGTGGAGAAGACAAGCAAACGTGGAGGAAAGATTATTGTTGGTGATAGTGCAGAAAAAGGTACCCGCACCCATGAGACTGAACTGGGTTTAATATTAATGATCTTGTCAAAACTACCATACCTGCAATTAAAAATATCGAATGAGAATTATTAATGCAATAATGAACTCCATATACCTTTTTATAAATTTGTGTTGATTTAAAACTTTTTCCAGTCAAGGTTGTGGTTGTTCACTAAGTGACACATTTGTGTCAATTCATACTTAGCATTTGAATACTCCATCTTCCATATGCAAACTTCACGGGAGAACAGAAGGGCTAAATCAGTGGGTGCCAGCAGTGATTTAAAAATATCAGAGCAGCGCTTTCTAAACTCACATTGGAGAAATGTATTACGCAGACACTATGTATAGTATCTCTATTAAAGGGACATTATAACTTCATTTTTTTTCACTGAAAATCACTTTATAGATTATCGCAAAATTTCTTTTTAAGATTTTCTCTTGGGATGTGAGCCTTCTGCATTTATTCCCTGTCCCTAATTGCCCTTGACAGGGCATTTAAGAGTCAACCAATTGATCTGGAATCACATGTAAGTCGGATAAAGACAGCAGATTTTCTTCCCTAGGGGACATTATTCAGCCAAATGGGTTTTTATGACAATCGACAAAGGTTTCATGGTCATTATGAGACTTTTAGTTCCAGATTTTTATTCAAATCAGATCTCACCATTTGCCTTGGTGGGATTCGAACCTTGGTCCCCAGAGCATTAACCTGGGACTCTGCAATACTAGTCCAGTGGCAATACAGCTACGCCAGGGCCTCCCCAACTGTTATGAAAAATGTTCCCGTTTTCAAACTTCCAGACATTTTTTATTTGCTTTTAATGATCATAATTTGATCACTTGTAATTTCCCTGACCTTTCTGATGACAGGAATAAATTCAGGTTAAATCATTAGTGTTTTCAAAGCAAGCTGCCTCCTGAAGCTGCTGTCTTCAGTAAGACTCTCCAGCACTGTATGTTGATGTGTTTGTGAGAAGAATGCATAACTTACAATAACTGGGAGACACCTTGGTATAAACGGTTAAAATCACTTGGGATATCGGAGCGGAAAAGACCTCAACAATTGGCCTCCAATTTTAACAATAAATATGTTAAATGTTGTTCATCTAAAATTCAGTTCACTATTTAGGTTGATAGGCTATGCACAATTGACCCTGGTGTCAGGGGGATTAGCTAGGGTAAATGTGTGGGGTTATGGGGATAGGGCCTGGGTGGGATTGTGCTCGGCACAGATTCAATGGGCAGAATGGCCTCCTTCTGTACTGTAGGTAAATATGATTTTGATGTGCTTTCTCTTTTTTCTAAACACTTCCAATACAGAACTCCTACCAATGCAAATGTCAGTAGAATTTTGTTTGCCATTCACTGAGATAAATAAAATAGGCAATGTGCTATCTTGCAACTGTTTTGACTTTAATTTAACTTTTCTTTGGCTTCATTGAAATCACTGGGGTGGGTGAAAAGTTGAAATCATTAGATGTACTTTTCAAAAAAAGTACTAATGTCTCATCCCCCTCATGTACTCCCAACATTATAGATTTATTTCTGTTTCTCCCTGTCCCTTTCAGGTCCTTTTTATAACATGCACTGCTCGTTCAACCAGGATAAAATTCCAAGAAAAAATACTAAGCATACCTGGCCTCACCCTATGACTCAACACCCAAGTGACTTACATGACCTGCTTTCTGTGTCTTGTCTCTCTTGGGAATCATGTCACAGAATGGTTACATCACAGAAAGGGATCATTCAGCCCATTCACTCTGTGCTGCCTCTCTGAAGGAGCAGTTCGCATGGTCACCCCTCCATCTTCTCTCCGTCACCCTTTATTAATAGTAATCCAATTCCCTCTTGTGAACCTCGATTGAACTTGCCTCCACCATACTCTCAGGTATTGCATTTCCAGATCCTAACCACTCACACTTTTTTCCCTTTGTCGCCATTGCTTCTTTCACCAGTTATCTTAAATTTGTGCCCTCTTGTTCTCAATCTTTCCACCAAGAGGAACAGTTTCCCTCTCTCTCTCTGGACTCCTCTTGATTTTGCACTCCTCAGCACCTTGCACGGAGATACTCGCCAGTGTTCTGTCCAGTGCATAAATTATGCAGTGTGCCTTTAGGATACTGTGACCTTTACCATTTATCTTCCCAGATTAAATTATGCTTCAATAAAACTTGGTAAGATGACAGTATGTGAGTTTATATTGACTCTCTGGTTTACTAACAGTGGAGATGCCTGCTACTACCAAGAAATCCGAAGCAAACCCGCTGACAGAAATCTTGAAAAATCCCACAAAAGTGGTCTTATTGCGGGTAAGGAATAAAAGCATTAACCTGTTTGCATTTGAAAATTTGGATGCAGAAATTAATCACTTTATTAAAAGTGATATACATTTTTGTCACTGATTTCTATACATATGCAACCGTCATTCAGGCTTCAGACTTTCTGTGCATCATTTACGTGAAAACCCTGCCTTGCAGATGGATTTTCAGTTGCTATAAAGCCAATTGTTGTAAGTCATGCTGCTGTTAAAATCCACCACGACAGCCTTTACACTATCAACCCAGTGACTGAAATTTGCTTGTGCAGTGCTACTTTTGCAGATGATTAAAATACTGTGTGAATCTCTGATTTGTGCATCAGATGTTAGGATGACTACTGTTCTGTAACGTTATGATTGTATTCAACTTTATCTTTTAGGCAAGGGGGAGGTGACATGGTGGCACAGTGATTATTAGCACTGCTGCCTCACAGCGCCAGGGACCCGGGTTCAATTCCCAACTTGGGTCACTGTCTGTGCGGCGTCTGTACGTTCTCCCCGTGTCTGCATGGGTTTCCTCCGGGTGCTCCAGTTTCCTCCCGTAGTCCCAAGGACATGCTGGTTAGGTGCATTGGCCGTGCTAAGTTTTCCCTCAGTGTACCTGAACAGGCACCGGAGTGTGGCGACTAGGGGATTTTCACAGCAACTTCGTTGCAGTGTTAATGTAAACCTACTTGTGACACTAATAAATAAATAAAAATTAAAGTTATATATGAAATTCTGAGAGTCATTTGCTTCATTTATATTTCAAATTTTTCTACCGAACTTATTGGATGATGGCTATTGTCAATTACAAAATACGCAAGCAGTATAAATACAATAGTTTGCTCATAAATATTTAACTGCAACTTCCTTACATTCTTTATCTTAACCTGCTCCAACAAACTTCTATTAATATCCAATTTGTTAATTTTATTATTTGTTGAATTATTTTCCACAATTAGAATTGCCACGTAGGATTATCAATTTTAGGTATATTTAAGTTCATGGGCATATGAACAGAAATTCTGCCTGACATTATAAAATAGAAATATATATCGTGCAAACATGATGGTAAATGGGAACCCTCAGTTTTGTAAAATCTGTAAAATAAGATTCGATTCAAGCAGCAGAACAGTATAAGCTTTTGGTATCCAAGAATACATTTAGACATTTGCCACTGAAAGTTCATTTTTATGAAGAGTCCAATATACACATCTTATGCAAAGAAAAGCACATTCTGAGCAATAATGTTGCTGCTGATTGCCTTTGACTTAACTAGTTTGATGTGTTGCTCCAATTAGGAGAAAATTGAATTTAAAAGCCAGTTTAAATATACATTTTAGGAAAACGTGTGTTACATAAGTCAAGTTTGATCATGTCCTCATTTGTATTGTCTGGCGACTATTTCATATTCATTTGGTTCATTTATTCTTAGAACATGGTCGGGGCTGGAGAAGTCGATGATGACTTGGAAGGTGAAACTAAGGAGGAGTGTGAAAAGTATGGAAAAGTCTCCAAATGTGTCATATTTGAGGTAGGAACTTTGCTGACGTGTGCCTTGAATTATTAGACAGGAGGGCAGGACACACCTGATGTGCCTGTTCTGCAATTCTTTTTCCCTTCACGAGATGTGGAAGTCGCTGACATTGCCAGCATAATTATCCGTCCCCGGTTGCCTTTGAGAAGTGGCTTACTAGGTCACTTCAGGAAATTCAGCCACGTTGTTATGGGTCTGGATTCAAATATAGGCCAGGCTGGGTAAGGACAGCAGACTTCCTTCCCTAATGGGCACGAGTGAGTCAGGAACATAGGAAAAAGGATCAGGAGTAGGCCATTCGGCCCCTTCAGCTTTCACCATTCAACTAGATTATGGCTGATCTTCTACCTTAGTGTCATTTATCCCATTTCCCCCCCCCCCCATATCTCTTAATGTCTTCACTGTCTAAGAATAGAGTCATACAGCACAGAAAAGGCCTTTCAGCCCATCCCGTCTGCACCAGTCAAAAACAAACCACCTAACTATTCTAATCCCATTTCCCAGCACTTGACCCATAGCCTTGTATGCCTTGGCATCACAAGTGCACATCTAAATACTACTCAACGACTGATCTTCCACAGCTCCCTCAGGTAGGAAATTCCCCAACATCTCGGTCCTAAATGGCCTACCTCTTGTTCTGAGACTGTGTGCTGTGGTGCTAGACCCCTGGCCTGGGGCAACACTGTTGAGCCCTGTAAGAATTTTATACATTTCAATGAGATTGCCCGTCATGTTTCTAAATTCTGGAGAATACAGGGCCAGTCTCCTCAGTCTTTCCTCATCTGACAGTCAGGTCAAACTAGGGACTATCCTGATGAAGCTTCGTTGCACTCCCTCTATGGAAGTGGATCCTTCCTTAGATAAGAAGACAAACATTGTATGCAGTACTCCAATTACGATCTCACCAAGGCTCTGTATAATTACTGCAAGACAGCTTTACCCGTACTCAAATCACATTGCAATTTAGGCCAACATACCCTTTGCCTTTGTAATTGCTTGCTACACCTGCAACCTAACCTCCGGTGACTTAGGAACGTGGACACTCAGTAATCTGGTAGTTTCAAGGTGACTATTACTGGTACTAGTGATTTATTCCAGATTCATTTAACTAAATGAATTTTGGATCGGATTGAATGGCTGAGCAGGCTCGAAGGACTGAATTTGCCTATTCCTGCTCCTAATTCCTACGTACCTGTGCTGTGATGGTGAGCCTATTAGTGGCACAGGCAATTTAACAACAAGTTACTCTAACAGCATATTAGACCACAATGCTGGATTTTGTTGGCTACTGGTGTGCCTATAAGGGAAAGTAAGTTAAATTACTGTTTCAAAGCAAGCTTTTAAATAACAATTCTCAGTCCTTTCTTTGATACCTTGTATTCACACCACTAACATGCCGACACAACTCACTGCATTCAACGTAATTTATCATGGGTGTATCACTTTGGGACGTTTTGAAAGGACATAGGGATTGCCCAAATCACAGTACTGGGACTCCCATTTGGTAGTTTAGCTTTCTCACAAGCGTTACTCTGGCGGTCACTGACCAGTGGAGTGCCCCAGGGATCTGTTCTGGGACCCTTGCTGTTTGTCATTTTCATAAATGACCTGGATGAGGAAGTGGAGGGATGGGTTGGTAAGTTTGCTGACGACACCAAGGTAGGTGGTGTTGTGGATAGTTTGGAGGGATGTCAGAAGTTGCAGCGAGACATAGATAGAATGCAAGACTGGGCGGAGAAGTGGCAGATGGACTTCAACCCGGATAAGTGTGTGGTGATCCATTTTGGCAGATCCAATGGGATGAAGCAGCAGTATAATATGAAGGGTACCATTCTTAGCAGTGTAGAGGATCAGAAGGACCTTGGGGTCCGGGTCCATAGGACTCTTAAATCGGCCTCGCAGGTGGAGGATGCGGTCAAGAAGGCGTACGGCGTACTGGCCTTCATTAATCGAGGGATTGAGTTTAGGAGTCGGGAGATAATGCTGCAGCTTTATAGGACCCTGGTTAGACCCCACTTGGAGTACTGCGCGCAGTTCTGGTCACCTCATTACAGGAAAGATGTTGAAGCCATTGAAAGGGTGCAGAGGAGATTTACAAGGATGTTGCCTGGATTGGGGGGCATGCCTTACGAGGATAGGTTGAGGGAGCTTGGTCTCTTCTCCCTGGAGAGACGAAGGATGAGAGGTGACCTGATAGAGGTTTACAAGATGTTGAGAGGTCTGGATAGGGTAGACTCTCAGAGGCTATTTCCAAGGGCTGAAATGGTTGCTACGAGAGGACACAGGTTTAAGGTGCTGGGGGGTAGGTACAGAGGAGATGTCAGGGGTAAGTTTTTCACTCAGAGGGTGGTGGGTGAGTGGAATCGGCTGACGTCGGTGGTGGTGGAGGCAAACTCGTTGGGGTCTTTTAAGAGACTTCTGGATGAGTACATGGGATTTAATGGGATTGAGGGCTATAGATGGGCCTAGAGGTGGGGATGTGATCGGCGCAACCTGTGGGCCGAAGGGCCTGTTTGTGCTGTGGCTTTCTATGTTCTATGTTCTTACTCCAAATCCCCCATGTTGGCCTCTGCTCGAATGAAAACAGCTCCAGTTTTTCAAACCATTCTTCATGTTTGTACTTCCTCAAATCATGCAGCATCTACTGAATCTGCACTGTGCCTACTTTTCTGCCTCAATGTGCTTCCTATAGTGTGGAACCCAAAACTGCACACACTACTGCAACTGTGGCTATACAAAGGTTTTGTATAGATGTATTATAAAAGGTGAGAAGTAAGCTTCTTCATGCAGGGAGTGGTTAGATTCTGGAATGCACTGCACTGAGAGTGTAGTGGAGACAGGTTCATTTGAAGATTTCAAAAGCAAATTGGACCCTTTCCTGACGACAAAGAATTTGGAGGAGAATGGCAATTTATTAGTTCATTTACAGAGCTGGTGTTGACATGATGGGCTGAATGGCCTCCTTCTGCAATGGAACAATTCTGTAATCTATACCTCTTGCTATAAAAACCAGTGTAGCATTAACACTCTTTATGACTATCCCCTTGAGATGCTGCTTTTAAATATTTTTAAAATATGATCCCTCCCCACTTCCATATCACCTAGCTTTCCCCCATTTGAAATATTGTTGGTTCTTTGACCAATATTTACCATTCACTAACATTGAATTTTATCAGCAACTTTTTTTTGTTCTTATCAGAGTTCCTTTGCTCTTTAGAATCATTTATCGTTTTTATTTTAATATCCCTTGCGAGATCCTTCGTGTCCTGTACCCAAGTTATTGCTGTGCCTTTTGATTTATTATTTTCCAGTACAATTTCTGTGCACAGCTTGGAGGATACACAGGTCCCAGAAGGGAACCTTGTGGCTACCCACTTCTGAACACTCTTGAAAAGCTACCCTGCGCTCTTATTCTCTGTACTGCCTCCCTCTAATTCCGCACTCCCTAATCTCTAATGCTTGGTGCCTTGTCAAAGACTTTCTCAAAGTCCATGTTTAGTACACCCAGTGAGGTGGCACATTTTATCTTCCTTTAAACACATGCATCATTCATGCGCAATATAACTGATAATCTTTAGATATTTTCCTTTGGCAAATTCTTTCACCGGCAGCGATGGTTATAATGTCACACTGAATCACTAGAGCAGTGATTGTTGAATCATTTTGTTGAAGGACCGCTCTTCAAATGGATTAGTAATCATGGTCTCCCCCAATCCATCTAAATTCTAAAATACAATACTCATAACTGCATGGAAAGAGTGTTTTAACAATGCTTTTTTAGAAAATGGGTATTTACTTGGAGATCAAAGAGATGGATGTGTCTGCTTCTCATTGCACAACACGCAGTACTTAAATATTTAATCGTAATATCACCTTTCCTTGAACAAGATTAAGCTCACATAGAGCACAGCACCAGGCTTTGGAACTCCACCTGGTGATTTACCTGCTGTTCTCAATGCTCTTACTCCCCTTGGGGATGAGACAAGACAGCCCACCCTGCACTACTCATGTAGCTACCGCTCAATTGTCTCACAGAGCGCCCCCCCCCTCACCCCTTGACAGTTTCTAAGGACCACCAGGGGTCTACAGACCTCAGTTTGAGAACAATACAGTGATGGGTGTTGGAAAGTTTCACCATAGTGAAAACTAATACTCGGCAAAGGTGTAGCGGACATTAGACTAAGATTAAACACAAATCAACTCATTCCAAATAATAAGTAGCCTGTGAGTTGTTAGGGTGAATTACCTGGCAGGGGAGAGTCAATGATCAGGCAGGGGATGAGGCTGCTGACGCCTGCGATGGTGATCTGTCCAGGCTAAGGTAAAGTAAAGGATCAGGGTAGCCAAAGAGTTTAAACCGAGGCTTTACCTGATGCAATTTTTCAAAGCCTTCTCAGCCTTTTGGCTACGATGAAGTGTTAGATCAAGCCTGGGAGGGGGTGCAATGCCTCATCCTGTCAGCTTGGATCTTGTTTGTCCCTTATGTGGGGATCATGATTAGACTTAATTTGAATTGGCTTTTTTGATTTGAATAAAAGTACCGAAAGGTACCAAAAAAATTTCTTATTCTTTGGAAGCAAATAAAATTGTCAGCAATCCAGAATAAATTGATAGTTAATCATTGTTTACATGGTAAATTGGGGAACGAAGAAGAGAGAGAAAGCAGCACTTTCACCAATACTGTTGTCCCTTCAGAGGATTAGATGATTAAGTCTATCCACTGCTCGAACTATAATGCAGATGATCTAAGAACGTGGGGAATCATAATCAGATGTGACATTTTTCTAACTACATCTTTGTGAGTAGATGGAGCTCGGGGTGATCAGAGACTGGAGTGCGACGCTGTGAGGGAATTTAAAACCCGATATATTGGCCACCGTGATATAAGGGGTGGCACAGTGGTTAGCACTGCTGCCTCACAGCGCCAGCAACCCGGGTTCAATTCCAGCCTCGGGTCACTGCCTGTGTGGAGTTTGTACATTCTCCCCGTGTCTGTGTGGGTTTCCTCCGGATGCTCCGGATTCCTTCCACACTCCAAAGATGTGTGAGTTAGGTGGATTGGCCATGCTAAATTGCCCCTTAGTGTCCTGAGATGTGTCGGTTCGAGGTATTAGTGGGTAAATATATAGGGACATGGGGGTAGGGCCTGGGTGGGATTGTGGTCGGTGCAGACTCGATGGGCCGAATGGCCTCTTCCTGCACTGTAGGGTTTCTATGATTTCTTTTCTATGATTACGTAGGTGCATAATTGCTGAAAATTATTTTAAAGTTTACTTTCTACAAAACTGTGAGTGTCTACAATGTCAGAATGAAAGGTTTAGCTTAAGCACTGTCTGCTTTCTCAGGTGGATATAAAAGATCCCATAGCACTATTCAAAGAAGAATTCACCATGTGTTTTGACCAACACTTACCTCTCAAATGACACCTAAAATGGATGATCTGGTTATGTATTTAATTACCTTTTGTGGGAGCTTGCTAAGTGAAAATAGCCATGCTTCCTCCATATCAAAAGTGTACGCACTTCCAAAAATACTTAATGAGCTATCAAGTGGTTTGGGATGCCCGGAGGTTGTAAAAAGTGTGATATAAATGTCAGTTGAGTGGCAGAGATACTTCTCAGCCACTGTGTAGAATGATGTAGCGATTCCCTAAAGAAAAATCAAATTTTACATATATTTGAATTGGTTGTAAATTTGTAGCCTTACGAGGTCTGCCCTGAGGGCCTCAGTTTAATGTCTCATCCAAAAGTGAAGGACTGACCTTTAACTCTGTGAGACACTGCTTAACATTTCCAGAGATGAAGAAAGCCTTCCTATTGTGGCTTTGATGAATTGTGATTTCTTGTGTATGGCCCAAATACCAGACGGATACCAATATCCTCAGCTTCCCTTCTCATCGATTTACATGAGAGATACAGTGAAAATTACGGTATTGAGATTCAAGAGGGCTCCAATTTGGCAAATATTTGAGCTATTAGTGTAAAATATTTGTGCCTTTTGGTTAACACTATATATGGAAGAATGGCCGGTTCTGTGAAGAAGACATGATTTTGTTTTGGATGGGAGTAGATGAACTTTTTGTAGTGTTTTGCTGTGCTGAACTCCAGAGAAGACATTTCTGCTGTGGTTTCAGGTTTCAATGTTAGATAAACACTTCAAATACTTGGCATTGCTCCCAGCTTTTCCTGCCGTAGTTCCCCTAAAGAGGTTTCTGAAGGAGTTGTGACGTAAGCACTCGAATATAGGACGACTTATTTTCAGGAATAGCCTCAATTTATGACTTTCTGAATTCGGCCACAGAATTCAGCTGACCTGTACTGGTCTCAGCATACTGGTCATTTAGGCTCAGTCCAAATCTTCCCCAGCTCCCAGGGGAGTGCTAGTCAGTCGGAAGGTCTGACGATAAATCAGATTATTCGCATGCTGCCTTAACTTGGTACATGTTGTAACAAACCAGAGCAAACATGAATTTTCTATAGCTCTTATAGAATCATATCAGACACTCCTTTATTTGACACTGTTTTTAAATACCTGTTTGACTCTTACTTTTCTTTATTTTCTTCGCTTTAAATCAATGAATGGTCAGACACTAACATCTTGGATATTAAATAGTAGTACGTTATTTGACTTTAGGTGAGGAGAGAGAGGACAAAGGGCTATTATAGCGGAGGTCAGTCCAGCTCATCCAGTGTCATCTACATTCACTTTTCAGTAAAAGTGACAGAACAGCCATCTTGAGCACAGGGCTGTTTTTTAAATAAATTTTCTTTCATTTCCTCTTTCCCAGCCCAAGTAGAACCTTCATCACTGCATTGATCAGGGTTTACTAACTCAGGATTAAACCTGGGCTTATGCTGGTGTGCGCGGTTTAAAAAGTAAAAGTAAAGTTTATTTATTAGTCACAAGTATGGCTTGTATTAACACTGCAATTAAGTTACTGTGAAATTCCCCGAGTCGCCACAGTCCGGCACCTGTTCAGGTCAATGCACCCTAACCAGCACGTAGAACCATAGAAAATTACAGCTCAGAAACAGGCCTTTTGGCCCTTCTTGTCTGCGCCGAACCATTTTTTGCCTAGTCCCACTGACCTGCACTTGGACCATATCCCTCCACACCCCTCTCATCCATGAACCCGTCCAAGTTTTTCTTAAATGTTAAAAGTGACCCCGCATTTACCACTTTATCCGGCAGCTCATTCCACACTCCCACCACTCTCTGCGTGAAGAAGCCCCCCCCTAATATTCCCTTTAAACTTTTCTCCTTTCACCCTTAACCCATGCCCTCTGGTTTTTCTCTCCCCTAGCCTCAGCGGAAAAAGCCTGCTTGCATTCACTCTATACCCATCAAAATCTTATACACCTCTATCAAATCTCCCCTCAATCTCCTACGCTCCAGGGAATAAAGTCCCAACCTATTCAATCTCTCTCTGTAACTCAGCATCTCAAGTCCCGGCAACATCCTTGTGAACCTTCTCTGCACTCTTTCAACCTTATTTACATCCTTCCTGTAACTAGGTGGCCAAAACTGTACACAATACTCCAAATTCGGCCTCACCAATGCCTTATATAACCTGACCATAACACTCCAACTTTTATACTCGATACTCCGATTTATAAAGGCCAATGTACCAAAGGCACTCTTTACGACCCTATCCACCTGTGACGTCACTTTTAGGGAATTCTGTACCTGTATTCCCAGATCCCTCTGTTCAACTGCACTCTTCAGAGTCCTACCATTTACCCTGTACGTTCTACTTTGGTTTGTCCTTCCAAAGTGCAATATCTCACACTTGTCTGCGTTAAATTCCATTTGCCATTTTTCAGCTCATTTTTCTAGTTGGTCCAAATCCCTCTGCAAGCTTTGAAAACCTTCCTCACTGTCCACTACACCTCCAATCTTTGTATCATCAGCAAACTTGCTGATCCAATTTACCACATTATCATCCAGATCATTGATATAGATGACAAATAACAATGGACCCAACACCGATCCCTGCGGCACACCACTAGTCATGATGTGGAGATGCCGGCGTTGGACTGGGGTAAACACAGTAAGAAGTTTAACAACACCAGGTTAAAGTCCAACAGGTTTATTTGGTAGCAAAAGCCACACAAGCTTTCGAAGCTCTAAGCCCCTTCTTCAGGTGAGTGGGAATTCTGTTCACAAACGTTTGTGAACAGAATTCCCACTCACCTGAAGAAGGGGCTTAGAGCTTCGAAAGCTTGTGTGGCTTTTGCTACCAAATAAACCTGTTGGACTTTAACCTGGTGTTGTTAAACTTCTTACTGTGCACACCACTAGTCACAGGCCTCCACTCAGAGAAGCAATCCTCCACAACCACTCTCTGGCTTCTTCCATTGAGCCAGTGTCTAATCCAATTTACTACCTCCCCATGTAAACCTAGCGACTGAACCTTCCTAACTAACCTCCCATGAGGGACCTTTCAGATTGTGGGGGGATTCGAACCCGGGTCCCTGGCGCTGTGAAGCAGCAGTGTTAACCACTGTGCTACCGTGCCGCCCCCACAGCGGATACTGGACTACTGGACGAATACATTTATCCATCAAGTTATCAGGGAAGCTCAATTCATTTGTTAACCAATTCCTAAAGAGATAAGGTGCCCTATTTAAGATCCCCAGAATGTAGCACATTTGCAAAGAGCCTGAGACTTAAAGGGGTAAAAGTTGAGGTGACAGTCATGGGTACTGACTGCAGTTTGTGCTCTAGTTAGGGGCAGTTTAGATTTGAGGCAGGTGACTCCATTCTGCTGTATTTCTCTTGGATTGGGGCCCGTTCAGAGTATTTGTGGATAAATCCAAGTGAATGTGTCTTTGCTGTTTTTCAGTATGAGGATAATGGGGGTGGGCGCAGTATTTGAATATCGAAACACTAGCTGCTTATTCGATTATTCCACCACCACCTCTCGAAAAATTTCAAAACTGCAAGTTTCTTATTCTCAGGGCAAAGCAACCCATTATCGCTGCTCCCAACAAGCAATGGGGAACCAAAGGCTCAAGGCCCGACCTGGACGAATAGGGTGCAAACAAATGCAAAGATGCACCTTAGAAACCTGTAGTTCTTTGGACCTGTTTAATCTTATTCCTGCTCTCAATAGCTGCCTAGCAGTCCGGGGAGTCTATTTTGCACGGATCTTGAAATAAATTGGTGGAATGAGTGTAAATGGGCTGAAATATAGAGTTATTCCAGTGATATGATCTCACCTGTTTTGTTGGAAGCTTGTGACCCTAGTTTCAGCGGCTGCAAGAGAGACACCTGATTCAAAACATCCAGAGAATCGGTGCCATTGTCATCCACCTACTCCTTGACTCCGGTGGGTTCTCTCAAAGGCCGTCCATCCAATTAATACTTTGGTTTTATTTTTCAGATTCCTGGGGCACCTGATGATGAGGCAGTCAGGATATTTGTGGAATTTGAGCGGGTCGAGTCTGCAATCAAAGGTAACAGTGCTTTCATCATTCTTTTATTAATGAGGATGTAACCGTATTCCCCGAGTTCTGCCAGTGAACACATAAACCAGATAGACCAGGAACCTTGCAGGTTTGATCCTTGGTCGATGCTCAGCAGATCTCAGCCAAGGCGTTCAGTAAGTGTTACATGTATTGCAGTCACACTTAACAACCGTGGGTCAGGAAGGAAAGATCATCCCAGCTGCGGATCTCTCTCTGGTAACTATTAGATGAATTTTGCATGTTTGGGCATTTTGCGAGAACTGTGAAGCTGCTATGGCTGACTAGCCTACGAGCATTTTTTAAAAATTCATTTGTGGGACATGGGCGTCACTGGCTGGCCAGCATTTATTGCCCATTCCTAGTCGCCCTTGGAGTGCAGTTGAAAGCCGTAGAATCCCTACAGTGCAGAAGGAAGCCATTTGGCCCATCGAGCCTGCACCGACCACAATCCCACCCAGGCCCTATCCCCGTAACCCCATGTATTTGCCCTGCTAGTCCCCATGACCCTAAGGGACAATTCAGCATGGCCAATCCACCTAACCTGTACATCTTTGGACTGTGAGAGGAAACCGGAGCACCCAGAGGAAACCCACGCAGACACAGGGAGAATGTGCAAACTCCACACGGACAGTGACCCAAGCCAGGAATTGAACCCGGGTCCCTGGTGCTGTGAGGCAGCAGTGTTTGCCACTGTGCCACCCACAGGTCAACCACATTGCTGTGGCTCTGGAGTCATATGTAGGCCAGACCAGGTAAAGACAGCAGATTTCCTTCCTAAAAGGACATTAATGAACCAGTTGGGTTTTTCCGACAATGGTCATCAGTAGATTCTTAATTCCAGACATTTTTTATTAAATTCAAATTCAAATTCAAATTGCACCAACTGTTGTGGTGGTATTCGAACCCGGGTCCCCAGAACATTAGCTGAGTTTCTGAATTAATAGTCTAGCAATGATACCGTTAGGCCATCGCCTTCCTGGGAAGCGGCTCTGGCTGTCTAGCCTCCAAACATATGTGCTGTGAACACACAAACTGTTCAGTTGGCTGAGATACTGGAGGGTATGTGACACCTGCTGTAACATTTCAACAGATTTAGTACCTCAAGGCTAGAAAGGGAGAAAACGTCAGGAAACATTAGCATGAGATGGTATATGATATTTTAATACAGTAAACTTAGAGTAGAGGGTTATCCACAATTTGGACTTTGAGACATTACTGATGTAAGATCTTTACTCAGAAACATGTCTGTGCTATACCTCATAGCGGGAGGTCTCTGGCGGATAGTGTTCCATCTTCACTTTCAACCACACATCAATTCACCAAACAAAGACTGTGTTACTTGCTGATCGATGTGCATGGATTTTAGTGGAATATTTATTCATGGATTTTTTTTATAATGGGGTAGGTTTGTGTCCACATAACATGGCACAATACGTTCCTTAATTAAAATAAAAACAGAACTTGCTGGACATACTCAGTAGGCCTGGTTGCATCTGTGGAGGAAGAAGCAGAGTTAATGCTTTAGGTCTGTGACTTTACAACAGAACTGGAAAGAAAGTTAAGAGATGTCATTGGATTTAAATGGACACAGAGGCAGGAGGAGGAGGAGGAAAGGGGGAAAAGGGTGAAAGCGGTCAGCGGATAGGATGGAAGACGGAAGAGATGATGGTGTCAGACAAAAGGAGGGTGGTAACAGAACGTGAAGCAAAAGAATTAAAAACAGGAAATGCAGGATAAACTCAGCAGCTCTGGCAGCATCTATGGAGAGTGAAACAGTTAAATGTTGCGAGTCCATATAACTCTACAATAAAGATATGTTTAGAGGAACTGTTAATGGGGTAAAAACAATCATTAACATCTGCCAGCCAAAATCAAACACAATAAAATGGGACAGAGGTTATAAGCTGAAATTGTTGAACTCGAGATCCTTACCTGTATTTCTGGTTGTGTGAAGTGTGGCTTTAGTTCTAATTCAAGTCAAACTAGCGCTTGAGTCAATTTCCTAACATTTATTTTTTTAATACATAATATCAGAAAGAGCCCTTTTTATATATTAGACAAATACATTAACAATGTGTGTATGTGCCTGTTCCATCCCTCTGAACCAAAATTACACGTGTGATTAACTCCTGACTATAATTATTCCATATTAATCACCACCCAGCCCTGTCATAATTTTACGGTGTGCTGCTAATTTTTAATACTGCACGTGACTAGTCCTGGAAATAATGAATCATGCTCCTCTTGTTCCAGCTGTTGTTGACCTGAATACAAGATACTTTGGTGGCAGAGTGGTGAAGGCCTGTTTCTACAACCTGGATAAGTTCCGTCAGCTGGACCTTGGTGACCTTTTCTAAAAACACAAGTGAAAGTAATGCCTCCATCAGCTGTCTGCACATGGTGTAAAGAGACCCGTCACTGCACATGGTGTAAAGAGACCCCTCAGTCGAAGCTGTGAAGAAAAGGAAGGAGAATTATAATTAATTCTGAAACCGTCTTTAAATTGTAGCCAGTAATTGTATTTTTCCTTCCTTTGTACCCTCAAGATCAGATATTGTTCCTTCTTTAGGGGTCATGTGGAGACGCCGGCTTTGGACTGGGGTGGACACAGTAAGAAGTCTCGTAACACCAGGTTGAAGTCCAACAGGTTTATTTGGTATCACAAGTTTCGGAGTGCTGCTCACCTAATGAAGGAGCAGTGCTCCGAAAGCTCATGATACCAAATAAACCTGTTGGACTTTAACCTGGTGTTGAGACTTCTTACTGTGCCCTTCTTAGGGGTACACGGGTGGTTTGGATTTAACAACAAAGCGAATTAATGCTTAGGTGACCAGTGTGACATTTTCCCATTGTGCTTGCTTCCTTTCGTTTGGGAGCATGTTTCCGAGACTAGAGCTCTCTCCTTTGTAGTATTTTCCATCAGAATTCACCTGGACTGTTAAACCCATTCCAGTTTGTTTTTGCCAAATTCACCGACTTGCTGACGGACGGTAATCTGATCAGTAGACAAATGCATTTTTAGAAAATACACTCTTTCATCAGCTTGAGCTCCTGGGGATTTTGCTGAATGCACCTGGAGACAGCAGTGACATTACTATTCCCATTTATTCAGTCAATCCTTCTCTTCATCCACCTTCAAGACTTGTGACAGCATTGCGAAATGTTACACTTATTAATTTTTCAGTGAAGTGATTTGACTCTAAAGAAAGTAATTATACTGGAACAAATAGTTGATTACACTGTGCACTCAGAAAATATAGGTATCCAGTTCAAGGCGTTAGGACCTTTTGCATAGTCGTTATTCCTTTTCTGTTTGGAATTCACATGCAGCTGGTATGTACTTGGTCGTGTATTCATCTTGACAGAAAGCAGAGAGAGGAAACCTTGAATGATTGTAATAATTTCTGTAAATTAGTTGTGTTTTAAGTAGTTGGATTTTGTCATCTTTATACAGTGGTTACGATGAACTGTTTTATTTTGATTTGTTGCTGTCCTTCAAACTAATGAACACGTTTTATACCGTGCGTGTGCTTTACGTCTTGGATTAGCATTGGAAAAGAGCTAATTCTTTGTTTTGTATTATATTGAAGCAGTGAACAGAAACCATTTAACAGTTGTTGTTGTGAGGACAACGATGATATGGTTCATTTATGAGTTACTGCACACCAACAGGACATTTTTATATCAGCTAACTGGCATAAGAATGAAGAACCTCTTAATAAAGAGAGTGTATTCCTTCACACAGTCCAGTCTGGATTTTTGAGACTTATCTGTTAGTTTCCCTGGTAATGACACACAGACACCAGCACACAGTTACAACCATGCCTAGAGCAAATCCCTCGGACACCTCAGCCACAGCTGTGAAGCACTAGTGGCTATGAGGCACGTCATGACAACCCGAGGTCAACTCTCCCTCCAACTGTGGCACGCTCAAATAATTTGTTGTTTGATCAAACCGTTGTCAACTTTAATTGGAGTATATGTAGAATCCCTACAGTCCAGCAGGAGGCCATTTGACCCATCGAGTCTGCACCGACTCTCCGACAGAACATCTTGCGTAGGCCAGTCTTCCGCCCTATCTCGTAGCCCTGTGCATTTACCCCGTTAATCCCCCTAACCTACACATCATGAGCCACTAAGGAGTACCCGTGGAGACACATTAGAATGTGCAAACTCCACAGAGACAGTCACCCAAGGCTGGAATCGAACCTGGGTCCCTGGCACTGAGGCAGCAGTGCTAACCACTGTACCACCTTTCTGCCCATCTAGACACTTAGACATTTCTTCAGACAAGAGTACTTTTTTCTAAGACACCAGAATGCGGTACAACATAGCAGTGTGTCAGTATAAGAATAACTCATCCTTCAAAACTATGGGTGTTGATATTTGATACTTTTATCCCAACGCTCCATGTCACAGCTACTGTGCAACTTTCAAAATTGGGTTTAGGTAGCTTCAGATACTTCTTCAGTCTGGCACCAGGAATTTTATTGCAAGAATGAAGATAAGTTATTTGTCCAAAGAGTGAGTTTATTGTTTAGCCACCACACTGAGGACAAGAGATAATCTGTCATGAATATTTCAATCTTTTTCTACTCACTCCATTGGAATACTCTAAATCGACAGGAGCTGATATCAGTGCACCCAGTGGAAATAACAGGTTCCAGTAACATGCTGCTCAAGACTTGATATTCTTTTAAACTTTCATCGCTCATGGGATGAGTATCCTAAGAGGACTGCTCTAATAAATTCTAAATTGTGCTGCCGATTTCCCTTGTTGTATTATCAATTGTTCAAGGCTTCCAGCAATGTATACATAACGGCAATATTGCTGCAAAAATATTCCACACCCATGCCAGGTTACTGAGTTTTACATTTCAATTTAAGGATTTGTGCTGGGTTTTGGAAGAACCTGCCCACAGAAAGGTACTGACACAGGGTGGTATTATTCCAGTCGTCCTGAATCCCCCTTTACCTTGACTAACAAGTCTTTCTCTGTAAATAAAAGCAAATGACTGCGGATGCTGGAATCTGAAACCAAAAGAGAAAATGCTGGAAAATCTCAGCAGGTCTGGCAACAACTGTAAGGAGAGAAAAGAGTTGATGTTTCGAGTCCAGGTGACTCTTTATCAAAGCCTGTCTCTTTTGGTCTCTTGTTGTGTCTTTCAGTCTTTGTAATGGCCCAAAACAGCGAACGTCAGCAGTCCAACCTCGCCTAATGTCCTTGACCTGTTCGGGGAATTGAATCATTATTAACAGAGGGAACCTTCTCTCAGCTTAGCCAAAGGGTTCATATGAACATAGGAATTAGGAGCAGAAGTAGGCTAATTCAACTCTTCGGGCCTGCTCTGCCATTCAATCAGATCATGGCTGATCTCTCCCTGGTCTCAAATCCACCTCCCTACCTGTTCTCCTTATCCCTTTTTTATTAAAAATATATCTATCTGCTTCTTCAAACCATTCAATGATTCAGACTCCACTGCACTTTGGGGCAGCGAGTTCCACAAATAGGGTCAGAGACTGGTTGCTGCACATCCACCACTGCACAAGCTGAAATTGGCCCATTCCCTATCGACCAAAGGTTAAATCTATGACCCTGTCTTATGTTTGACTCTGGACACCACATTAGGAAAGTATGCTTTACAAATGGAACCATCAGGAGACGCTCCTGAATATAACTAAAACTCTTTTATGCACCATTCGGTTTGGTTTACTGCTGTTTTCATTCAGTAATCCTGAGTAAAGTGACATTATTCGCGTGGAGCTGAAAGCAAAACACTGAGGATGCTGGAAGTGTGAAATAAAAAGAGAAAATACTGGAGATACCTCAGGCTCTGCAGCGTGTGCTGAGAGAGAAACCGAGTTCACCTTTAAGGTCAATAACTGTGTGGAGTTTGCACATTCTCCCCGTGTCTGCGTGGGTTTCCTCCCACCCTCCAAAGATGTGCGGGTTAGGTTAATTGGCCATGTTAAATTGACCTTTAGTGTCAGGGAGATTAGCAGGGTAGATGTGTGGAGTTACGGGAATTGGGCCTGAGGGGGTGGATTGTGGTCGGTACAGACTCGATGGGTCGAATGGCCTCCTGTACTGTAGGGATTCTATGAACCTTTTGCCAGATCTTCAGTTGCAAAGGCATCGGTATTTCCTCTAAAAGTGTTGTGTTTTGGTTGGGCATTAAACCAAGGCCCTGTCTGCTCTCGGGAGCACGTAAGTGATCCCATGACATTATTTTGAAGAGGAGCGGGAGAGTTATCCTGGTGTGTTGGCCAATATTTATCCCTTTAATTCACAGCACAAAAAGAAAATATGGTTATCATCACATTGCTGTGTGTGGGAGCTTGCTGTGTACAAATTGGCTGCTGTGTTTCTTGTATAGCAGTGGCTACACTTCAAAAACACTTCGCTGGCTGCAAAACACTGAGATGCTGGCGGTTGTGAAAGCTGCTGTAATAATGTAAGTTTTTAAAATGTACATTCAAACTATGCACTAGAATCGCTCCAGTGCAGAAGGGGGCCATTCGGCCTATTGAACCGCACTGACAATTGACCATGGTAAATTGCCCCTTAGTGTCCCAAGATGTGTGGATTAGATGGATTAGCCATGGGAAATGTGTGGGGTTACAGGATAGTCTTGGGTAAGTCTCTCTGTCAGAGAGTTAGTGTGAATTTGATGGGCCAAATCGCCTCTTCTGCACTGAAGGGATTCTGTGACAACAATTCCACCCAGGCCCTATCCCTGCGACCCCATGCATTTACCCTACTAATCCCCCTGACACTAATGGACAATTTAGCATAGCCAATCCACCTAACTTGTACTTCTTCTGAGTGTGGGAGGAAACTGCAGCACCCTAAGGAAACCCACACAAACACGGGGAGAACGTGCAAACCCCACACAGGCAGTGACCCAAGCCGGGAATCGAACCCGGGTCCTGGGAGCTGAGAGGCAGCAGCGTTAACCACTGTGCCACCCATAACTGGCAATACCTTGGAAGATCATCGCATATAAAAAGTTTAAAGTTTATTTATTAGTGTCACAAGTAGGCTTACATTAACACTGCAATGACGTTACTGTGAAAATCTCCTAGTTGCACATTCCAGTGCCTGTTTAGGTACATTGAGGGAGAGTTTAGCACGGCCAATGCACCTAACTAGCACACCTTTGGACTGTGGGAGGAAACTGGAGCACCCGGAGGAAACCCATGCAGACACGGGGAGAATGTGCAGACTCCACACAGTGACCCAAGCCGGGAATTAAACCCGGGTCCTTGGTGCTGTGAGGCAGCAGTGCTAACCACTGGGCCACCATAAAGGTATTACGCTCCTATCCAATAGATGCATTTTGTGTTTTTAACTTCCAATACATCTATTAATACACAAGGTCCTGTTCTTCGCAGACAGAACATATTCACACATCACAGCTGTTTCAGCCAAACAAAATAAGTGACAGTCATTCGCTGATTCATTCCCCAGGACATTGCCTTGACCAATCAGGGTCAAGTTGCTTGGTTTAAATTTCAAACAATGCTTGGCAGTTATCTGTCAGTGATCATCAACTGGTGCATTCTCCATTGCAACTTTTCTACCAGAGTCCATTTGCCAACCAATCAGTATTTTCTGCTCATTATACTGCTCATGCAGTATAAATGGTGGTTTTCCCCTCATCGGTATTCTTACAATGTGTCCTGATGAGTGCAAGGCAAAAAGCTTCACCATGTCTCTCTTTTCAGCAATACTCATATTCTGTATCACCAAACGAATACTAATGGTATGAAGTTACGTGCTGAGCTTTGGTAATTTATGGCGAGTATATTGGCTAGGGTATTCCAATAGCTTTCTGGGGAAACATGTTTCAAAGGTTCACAGTCCTCGTCATTATCAGCCGAGCCCTCACTGAAGTGTTTATAATTACAGGGGTGAGAACTGGATCAGGTTTCATGCAAAACCTATTGAAGCTTAGGCAGGGAAAGAAAATGAACCATTTGGCATGCTAATTGCTGAGGAACTGTAACGTCAAGGAAATGGACCCTGGCAAATGTCACTGCCTTTGGGAAAGGGAGGGTAATAACTGAAGGATAAAGAGAATGAGGCCCCATAGATGTGCAAGGCAACAGCCACTTGGCTCACAGGCTGGTGAAATGATCTAATTTGTTAGGTTGCCTGTTCTTTACATGTTAATATCTCTCGCACAGAACTCGGCAAAACAGCCAGCATAATTAAGGACCCCACGCACCCCGGACATTCTCTCTTCCACCTTCTTCCATCGGGAAAAAGATACAAAAGTCTGAGGACACATACCAACCGACTCAAGAACAGCTTCTTCCCTGCTGCCGTCAGACCTTGCATTAAGCTGATCTTTCTCTACATCCTAGCAATGACTGTAACAATACATTCTGCACTCTCTCCTTTCCTTCTCTATGAACGGTATGCTTTGTCTGTATAGCGCGCTAGAAACAATACTTTTCACTGTATACTAATACCTGTGACCATAATAAACCAAATCTAATCTTTCACCTCATTTGGGTCTAAGGAACTGGATTTGTTTTTGCCGTACGATGAACGTCTGAGGATCGTGGGATTATATTCATTGGAGTTTAGGAGGTTGAGGGGAGATCTAATAGAAACTTACAAGATAATGAACGGCTTAGATAGGATGGACGTAGGGAAGTTGTTTCCATTAGCAGGGGAGACTAGGACGCGGGGGCACAGCCTTAGAATAAAAGGGAGTCACTTTAGAACAGAGATGAGGAGAAATTTCTTCAGCCAGAGAGTGGTAGGGCTGTGGAATTCATTGCCACAGAAGGCTGTGGAGGCCGAGACGTTGAGCATCTTCAAGACAGAAATTGATAAATTCTTGATTTCTCGAGGAATTAAGGGCTATGGGGAGAGAGCGGGTAAATGGAGTTGAAATCAACCATGATTGAATGGTAGGGTGGACTCGATGGGCCGAATGGCCTTACTTCCGCTCCTATGTCTTATGGTCTTATGGTCTTATTATTGGAACAGCCGCCATGTGGATCCCAGGATTCTGCTGTTACTGGTTTTACAAAGCCTCCAGACCAGTGCTGTGTCTTGATTGTTGCTAATCTGTACGTGTCTTACTGTTTTACAATCATTGTTTAACTTGAAATCATATGTCAGATCAATCATTTTTGTTCCATTTTAATGCCTAGACATGTAAACTTCCTCCTTGCTCTTAAAATCAAGAGCTTTTCCCATTTGTCCTCATACTTTAGCCATCAGATTTTTTTACAGCACTTTCAGGTCCTGCAGTTCTGATGTGCTTTGGTTACCAACACTGACAATCAGACAAGGTTCAGTCTGAAAACACTATGATGTGGAGATGCCGACGTTGGACTGGGCTGGGCACAGTAAGAAGTCTCACAACACCAGGTTAAAGTCCAACAGGTTTATTTGGTAGCACGAGCTTTCGGAGCACTGCTCCTTCATCAGGTGAGTGGAGTGAGGTGAGTCCACTCACCTGAGGAAGGAGCAGCGCTCCAAAAGCTCGTGATTCCAAATAAACCTGTTGGACTTTAACCTGGTGTTGTGAGACTTCTTACTGAAAACACTATGTTCAAGGAAAAACGGGTTGGATCTGGGATTGTCTGCTCTGTAAATGTTGTGAGCCACCGGAATAGCCAATTATTGAAAAGCCTTTCAGAAAAAAATCAGTTATTTCTACGAAATGTTTGTCCAGTGATCTCCGTCCCGTCTGCCAAAGCAAATCTTCTTCACCCAGCTGGTTCAAAGACATCCTGAAGACTTACCTCAAGAAATCCAACATAGACATCAACACCTAGAGGACTGTTATTCAGAAGAGACCTACTTGAAGGAAGGTCCTGACTGAAGAGGCGTAGTTCTTTGAGGACACCAGCCAGCAGCAGGAGGTTGGGAAAAGGAATCCCAGTGACCGAGAGTGCAATGGCCGACTCCACCTCCTGGAAACAGCGTGCGGTCGGAGTTACGGTTCCAGGATTGGTCTCATCAGCCCGCAAGGACCCATGGCCAGTGACACAGAGTTCCTTAGGTGGACAATCATACTTGTTAGTGAGTGATCACAGAGGAAGATCATTCTGTGCACCCAGAAAAATATCCTCAGAATTTCCTTATTTCCACTCCTCTCACTGGAGAGGCAGCATCACATCCAGTGATTCTCCTCTTGGGCTGATCTGACTGCCTCTGTTGGACCCAAAATTTCCATCTTTGCTCCCTTTAATTTACATTCAGAAGCGACATTAAATAAAGTCGATGAAGAGCTTGTTGTATGAGGAACAGTTGAGGACTCTGGGTCTGTACTCATTGGAGTTTAGAAGGATAAGGGGGATCTTATTGAAACTTACAGGATACTGCAAGGCCTGGATAGAGTGGACGTGGAGAGGATGTTTCCACTAGTAGGAAAAACTAGAACCAGAGGGCATAACCTCAGGCTAAAGGGACAATCCTTTAAAACAGAGATGAGGAGGAATTTCTTCAGCCAGAGAGTGGTGAATCTGTGGAACTCTTTGCCGCAGAAGGCTGTGGAGGCCAGGTCATTGAGTGTCTTTCAGACAGAGATAGATAGGTTCTTGATTAATAAGGGGATCAGGGGTTATGGGGAGAAGGCAGGAGAATGGGGATGAGAAAAATTTCAGCCAAGATTGAATGGCAGAGCAGACTCGATGGGCTGAGCAGCCTAATTCTGTTCCTATGTCTGATGATGTCCATCCTGATGACTGGGGGGAGGGGTGGGGGCACAAAAGTCCAGCCAAAACACTCTTCAAAACAGATTTATCCCAGTTACCTGGCCAACACTCTGCCCTCCTCTAACACCACCAGAAAGAGATGAACACGTCATTGGTTATTCCCTGCCAATCTCCTCAAACACTGTAGATTCTGGAATTTGGTTGTATGTAAAATAATGCTAGTGGGGATAAGTGATTATATTGACCTCAGCTTGGCACCTCTGAATTCAAAACCCCACTAAAATAAAGGGTAAATACCCCGATTAAAGCAAATCTCTGCAGATGCTGGAATCTGGAACAAAAAATGCAGGAAAATCTCAGCAGGTCTGACAGCATCTGTGAGGAGAGAATGGAGCCAACCAGACCCGAAACATTGGCTCTATTCTCCAGGCTCAAACTGTTAGCTCTATTTTCTCTCAGTAAGAGGTCTCACACCACCAGGTTAAAGTCCAACAGGTTTATTTGGAATCATGAGCTTTCGGAGCGCTGCTCCTTCATCAGGTGAGTGAGGTGAAGGAGCAGCACTCCCAAAGCTCGTGATTCCAAATAAACCTGTTGGACTTTAACCTGGTATTGTGAGACTTATTACTGTGCCCACCCCAGTCCAACGCCGGCATCTCCACATCATGGCTATTTTCTCTCCACGGACGCCAAAAGACCTGTTGATATTTTCCAGCATTTTGTCGGGAAATAGCCAGCTTTGAAGAAGTAATTTGGACTTGAAACGTTAACAACCGTCTCTCTTTCGCCCTTCACAGATGTGGAGGTGCCGGCATTGGACTGGGGTGACCAGTAGGAAGTCTCACAACACCGGGTTAAAGTCCAAAAGGTTTATTTGGTAGTACGAGCTTTTGGAGCGCTGCTCCTTCATCAAGTGAGGAAGGGGCAGTGCTTTGAAAGCTCGTGATTCCAAATAAACCTGTTGGACTTTAACCTGGTGTTGTGAGACTTCTTACCGTGCTCTCTTCACAGATGCTGAGTGTATCCAGCATTTTCTGTTTTTGTTCACCACTTTAAGACACCTGTTACTCAAACCTCCCCCTTCTTAATTCCTGATTTAAAGTTCTCCCTCATATCTCTGCGACATTATGATGCTAATTCAAGTGCCCGTGGCAACATCTTTCCCTCCCCCTAACACACACATACACACAGAGGCAGGGGTTAAGACTTCACCAGCACGCACTTCCGAGATTGTAGTTTGACATCATTGTTTCCAGGGGTGAAGCATTTCTGAGAAATTGTGTGAATGTGGCTGCCTGTGGAAGTATAATTGCCAGCTCCATTCTCAGCCTGGGAACAGATCGCTGGGACGGAAAGCACAAACAGAACCAGAAACTCTCACTCTTCCCCATTCCAATCAGTTGAAATCTTGGCGACTGGAAGATGCCTTTAGGAGTTGGTAAGTTTCAATCTACCTAAACCATTTCCTCCAGTTCCGTCTTGGGGCGAGGTTGTTACGAGTCTCAGAAGCAGAAAGGAGGTACTTTGCAATAAACAATCTCTTACAAAGCAACGGAGAGATTTATTGAGAGAGAAACAATTATTCCGAGCCATTTAGCAGGCTCGGACCCAGTGTAGAAAGGTCGTCTTTTAAATGCTTTAATGCATTGTTTTTATTTGATGTAAATACTCACTAACATAACAACTCATTAGCGACCACCCCAGCTGATTGAGATTTCCCCCAGTCGCATTTTAATATCATTATCGATTTGGTCTGCCGCAGGAGACTTGTTTGAAAATGAAACTGTGTTGGAACATGTCAGAGCGACATGTACAAGTTGTGTTCAAATACACTGGACGTGTCCCTGTATTTGTGACGGACCATATCTCGCTGAGCCTGGCTTTAAGAGGCACTTTCACTGGCCCTTTGCTGGTTTATGTGTGAAAGATAAATGTTGAGTCAGTGTGAATGAAGACCTGAAGTCAGATCTTGTCCCTTCCTTGACCTTGTTTTTAAAAAAATCATTCACAGGGTGTGGACTCTGCTGGCAAGTCCCCCATTTATCTGTCCTAACTGGAGGTAGGTTAAGTGACCACAGTTCAGGGTGGCATTGTGGCACAGTGGTCAGGGCAGTTAAGGGTTGCACGGTGGCGAACACTGCTGCTTCACACTGCCAGGGACCCAGGTTCGATTCCAGCCTTGGGTGACTGTGTGGAGTTTGCACGTTCTCCATGTGTCTGTGTGGGTTTCCTCAGGGTGCTCTGGTTTCCTCCCACGGTCCAAAGGTGAGCTGGTTAGGTGGATTGGCCATGGTAAATGGAGAGGTGACGGCCTAATGGTATTACTGCTAAACTATTAATCCAGAAACTCAGCTCATGTTTTGGGGACCCGGGTTCGATTCCCGCCACGGCAGATGGTGGCATTTGAATTCAATAAAAAAGAAAATACCTGGAATTAAGAATCTACTGATGACCATGAAACCATTGTCAATTGTCGCAAAAAACGGTCTGGTTCACTAATGTCCTTTAAGGAAGGAAATCTAACATTCTTACCTGGTCTGGTCTACATGTGACCCCAGAGCCACAACACTGTGGTTGACTCTCATCTGCCCCCAGGTAATTAGGGATGGGCAATAAATGCTGGCCAGCCAACGACGCCCATGTCCCATGAATGAATTTTTAAAAATGGAATGGGGGGGCGGGGGGGATGTGAGCCTGGGTGAGATGCTCTTTTGGAGGGTTGATGCAGACTTGGTTGGCTGAATGGCCTCCTTCTGCACTGTGGAGACCTAGGAGTCAGTCACAGTTCTGTGGGTCTGGAGTCACGTGTGAACAGACTGGGTAAGGATGGCAGATTTAGTTCATTAGTGAAACAGATTGGATTTTACGATAAACTAGAATCTGCAGCTGTTTCTGGTACCCAATAACTAAATATTATGAATTCCACTCTGCCCTCCCTACCAAATCACTGACCACTTCATCACTTGAGTATTGTCGAAAAAAGAGACACACTGACAAAGCTTTTCATCTTGTACTTATCAGAACAAATGCAAGAATGTCAAATTTCAAAGGGAGCAATAATTTATACTTCATGAGAAAAGGGTGCTGATTGGTTGGCAGATGAGCTTTGATTGGTTGTGGCTTTGCCATGAAGAATACACCAGGGAATGATTGTCCCCTTTGCTTCTGCTTAATTCAAAAAAGGTGCAATGCCTGGACATGTTCCTTTAGTTTGCAAAGTAAAGGGCCCCTGTGTATGAAGCTACTAGCAAGCATAGGTGAGCCACATTGCAAACCTAGTTGATAATCCTAAACTGGTTAAGAATTTAATTCTTACTGTACTTGGGATCATTATTTTGTTGGCTTGGATTAGTAGGTAACTGCATGACCTAGTGCCAGTATGTATTAGCAGACTAGAAGCTTAGGGGGTAGCACGGTGGCACAGTGGTTAGCACTGCTGCCTCACAGCGCCAGGGATCTGGGTTCGATTCCCGGCTTTGGTGACTGTGCAAACTCCACACAGACATTCTCCCTGTGTCCGCGTGTCTCCCCGGGTGCTCCAGTTTCCTCCCACAGTCCAAAGATATGCGGGTCAGGTTGACTGGCCATGCTAAATTGCCAGTTAGTGTCAGGGGCACCAGCTAGGATAAATACATGGGATTATGGGGATAGGGCCTGGGTGGGATTGTGGTCGGTGCAGACTTGATGGGCCAAACGGCCTCCTTCTGCACTGTAGGGATTCTATGATTCTAAGTTCTGTTTGTGTTGGGTTAACTGATGTCAGTGGGTTGGGAGTCGAAACATTACAATTGGTCCAAGTCATCAGGGTCCAAAGGAGGGAAGTTTGAAAATACAAGTCAGCCATGGTTCCTCCCCCTAATCATTTCCCAGTGTCTCCTATTGGAAATAGCATGTGTACAAGCATTGTGTACTGACAGGCTTGGGCTCACCCTGTTATGCTCCCCATGATCAAACAGCCCACTCGTACTCAATGACTGGGCTTGCTTCTGAAGAATAGTCACGGTGGAGAGGTACTGAGATTAGTTGGGACAAATGGAACTGTACCAAGGAAAAAGAAGAATGGTAAACTGTTCACGTGCCTGTGCTATCTATCAGCTCCTACCTTCAGATATAAAGAGCATATCTATATCTATCTATCAGCCATTGACCTGACCAGACCAGTCACAATATGGGTCCACCTTTGTTTTAGCATTATTGGTAGCCATCTATTGTGCCCACATGAGAAAAGCATGAAAGAAAAGTATTGCATTTATAGAGCACTTCTTACAAACACATCCCAAAGTGCTTTGCAGCCATTGAAGGACTTTTGAAGTCACTGCTACAATGTAGGAAATGTGGCAGTCAATTTGCACACAGCAAGCTCGCACAAGCAGCAATGTAATAATGACCAGATAATCTGTTTTTTTTTGCAATGTCGATAAAGACAAGACACGACTGCTACACTGGATACAATAACCAGTTCTGTACACCCACCATATTCACCCATAGTTATTGAAATCTTGTTCTGTTGGTAATTAAGGCAGACATTCAGTGATATATGAACAAGGGAATTTAGAAGTTGTAAAGAGCTCCACTATTACACAGGGAGCGCTGTTTTTGCAAAGGTAGATAGATTTTTGAACAGTAAAGGAATTAAGGGTTATGGTGAGCGGGCAGGTAAGTGGAGCTGAGTCCACGAAAAGATCAGCCATGATCTTATTGAATGGCGGAGCAGGCTCGAGGGGCCAGATGGCCTACTCCTGCTCCGAGTTCTTATGTTCTTATGTAATCCATCTGCCAATTGTCTTTTTGTTAAATTGTTGGCCTTAAATAAACAGAATGATCTCTTATCTTCTTCTCCTCTTCCATTTCACTAATCCCAGTGTTTTTCACTCATTATTATTCCTCTTTGCGTTTTCTGCCTGGAATTTGCCAATTGGCTGCAAATCTGCTTTAATTTTATGCAAATTTAATCTCAGTCAAGTCTGAATGTGGTGCTGGTCTGAGCTATTTATAATGCAAATGCCCACAGGGACTAGGTGAGTCTTCCCTTTTGCTCACATGGCATGCTCGAAAGGTTTTGACAAATTTTGCATGTGGTTAGTTGACATTATAAATCAAGAGTATGACGTTCTAATGTACCTCATGGGACATTATATAGCATATAATTAAGTGAAATGTAATTCTTATATAGATTCTTATATAATTATTTTCCCTTGGCTTTCGTAAGAAAACAGTTTTTGAAAGGAGTAGGTTAATATCCCATTCCTCGGCTATTATCAGTCCTGTCTGATTCCACACTGCTGGGAGATAACATTAATCCGAGCCAGTTTTTCATTTTTGTCTCGGCTCCACCATCTTGTTCAACCCTGCTTCAAGCTTCTTTTTCTCATTGGTTGGGATTGGTGTAGGGGCACTGTTGGGTGGGAGGGTTCTGCTTGCGCATACGGCCCCTCTGATACTGGTTGACTGCTTGTTCTATGCTTCACCTGGTGGGCGTGAAACTCTATCCTCCTGTACTCTAGACTTCTCATAGATTCATAGAATCATTTAGCGCAAAAGAGGCCCTTCAGCCCAGTTGGCAACTCACCTCTACCACGCTCCCAGGCAGCAAATTCCAGCCCACCATCACCCTCTGGGTGAAAAAGTTTTTCCTCACATTCCCCGTAACATTCTTCTCTCCCTAAACAACTCTTTTCCAGCCCATTGAGTCTGCACCGACACATGAGAAACACCTGACCTCCCCCTAATCCCATTTACCAGCATTTGGCCCATAGCCTTGAATGCTAAGATGTGCCAGGTGTTCATCCAGGCATATTTTAAAGGATGTGAGGCAACTCATCTCTACCACCCTCCCAGGCAGCGCATTCCAGACCATCACTACCCTCTGGGTAAAAAGGTTTTTCCTCACATCCCCCGTAATATCCTTCTGTCCCTAAACGACTCTTTTCCAACTCCAATGGATGGGCCATTCCGTACGAAAGCCCGGAAACCACTCGCTTTGGCAGGTTCTCTTCTTCCCAGCTCTCCATTGGTCGACGCTCTAAGGGTGACCAAAGGAAAAGGTATAAGGATACAGTCAAGGCCGTGCTAAAGTACGGAGACATTAACAGCACTGACTGGGAGGAGAATGCTGAGGCTGCTTGACGTAGCTCCGCCTGGCTCATCAGGGCACAAGCCTCTGTGAGGCTCAGCAACTCTCCAGTGAGGCAGAACGGTGGCGGCGGTAGAGGAAGGATGGCAAAGCCAACCCGGGCTGCGGTCCCCTGCCCCCACCCCCCCCCCACCTTCCCCCACCCCAACAACATTCCCCCACTGCAGAAAAACTTGTGGCTCCAGAATCGGGCTCCTCAGGTATCTGAAGACTCATCAAGCCTGATGGACATTACCCTGGATTGCGAGGGGCTGTTGATGGTTATTTGTTTTGTGCTTTGCCTGTTGGGGGGGGTGAATCTTGGAATCTCTGTCCTCCTGCACCATAGGCATCTCTCCCTAAATAACTCTGCCTCATTTCTTCTCTTGCTACCATCAAAGGCCTCCGAAGAACCCTTTTCTGTCATTATTCCTTTGGATTTCTCTCCCCACCTAAATCTTTCTCTTTGGGGTCCATCCTTTTTAAGTTTCCATGAACAGCAGCATAGATGCACACAGTCATTGCTGTGTGTAGGGCGGCACGGTGGCGCAGTGGTTAGCCCTGCTGCCTCACAGTGCCAGGGACCGGGGTTCGATTCCAGCCTCGGGTCACTGTCTGTGCGGAGTTTGCACATTCTCCTCATGTCTGCGGGGTTTCTTCAGTCTGGTTTCCTCCCACAGTCCAAAGATGTGAGGGTTAGGTTGATTGGCCGTGCTAAATTGACCCTGGAGTCAGCGGGATTAGCAGGGTAAATGAAGGTTATGGGAATAGGGCCTGGGTGGGATTGTGGTCGGTGCAGACTCAATGGGCCAAATGGCCTCCTTCTGCACTGTAGGGATTCTATGATTCTATGTATGATGTGGAGAGGTATCTGTGCTCCTGTGTGCAGCTACAAGGCTGAGGTTGGGAATGTGTAGATTGTGGCATTGCCCTTGTATCCAGCACTGTGAGAAACTTCCCACTCAGTGCTGCTCATTAAACTGGGTGTTTTATTTGCATCTTTGTAGCAATTATTCACCAGTGTGAATTATTGTCCCATAAAATATTTCTAGACGTAGGAATTTCCAGGAATAGATTGCCGATATTTATTTCTCAGTCGGCTTCCAGTAATGATCCTCTGGCCATTAATCTTTTACTGTGAAAATGACTGCCTCTAAAACGGTATCTATTGTGACAATTGCTGGAGGCACAAAAATAGACCCAGAACTGAACGCTGTTTAACAAAAAAAAGTGAGGAACCATAGTGTGACTTCAAAGCTGCAATTTAATACAGTGAATAAAAACTACATGAGTGCCGCTCTTGTGATCTGTAAAAGTATCTGGGCCCCTCAGTTTGATTGCTCCCTTCTCAAGATTCCCATTCACTCATTTGCAATCTGGGTGAAGGAGTGAATTCCCTTGGAATGACGTGCGAAAGAACTCAAAGCTGGCATTGATTTTACTGGACCTCAGAATGCTAATCCAGCTCCGCTTTCTGACCTATAGCATCAGTAGTCATCTCAGCGTTATAAAATGGAAATGATTTCTGTCGCCTCTCTTGCTGCAGGGAAGTGGGGATCCTGGAAGCAATTGAGTGTTTGAAACTCACAGTCCTGACGTGACTGATAGTGGGTGACACGGTGGCACAGTGGTTAGCTCTGCTGCCTCACAAGGCCAGGGACCGGGTTCGATTCCCGCCTCGGGTCACTGTCTGTGTGGAGTTTGCACGTTCTCCCCGTGTCTGCACGGGTTTCCTCCGAGTGCTCCGATTTCCTCCCACAGTCCGAAAGACGTGCTGGTTTAGGGTGCATTGACCCAAACAGATGCCGGAGTGTAGCGACTAGGGGAACTTCATTGTAGTGTTAATGTAAACCTTACTTGTGACTAATAAATAAACTTTAACTTTGGAGCTTAATTATCTCAGATTTCTCCCCAGTTATTGAGACCAATAACAATGAATTCTGCTATCAACTTGACCTAAACATTGCTTAGAAAAGGTGTGGCATGAATGGCATCTTCATTAAGGAAATTTGGCATGTCAGCTACAACTCTCACCAACTTTTACAGATGCACCATGTGACAATAATAAATCAAATTAAATCAAATCGAATCAAAAAGATGATTTTAAATAATTCTTCCATGGGATGTGGATGTTGCTGGCAAGGCCAACATTTGTTGCCCGTCCCTATTTTCCCTCAAAAAGGTGTGGGGAGCTGCCTTTTTGAACTTCTGCAGTTCCTGTGGTGCAGGTGGATCCAGAGTGCTGTTCGGGAGGGAGTTTCAGGATTTTGACCCCGTGACAGTCAAGGGATGGCCGATATATTTCCAAGTCAGGATGGTGAATGATGTGGAGGGGAACTTGCAGGTGATGGTGTTCCCATGCTTGTGCTGCTCTTGCGCCTTCTGGGTGGTAAAGGTCATGTATTTGGAAGGTGCTATCGAAGGAGCCTTGGGTGCAGTGCTGCTGCCACTGTCTATTAGTGGTGGAGGCACTGAATGAAGAAGGTGGTTGATGAAGTACCAGCCAAGCAGGCTACTTTGTCCTGGTTGGTGTCAAGCTCTTGATTGTTATTGGAACTGCACTCAGCTAGGCAAATGGAGATTAATTCCATCACAACAGTTTGCTCGTTTGGTGTGCTGGTGCTGACACGATGGGCCAAATAGCCTCCTTCTGCAGTGTAACATTTCTGTGATCACATTCCTGACTTGTACCATGAGATGGTGGAGGCAGGAGGTGAGCTACTCCACTCGGAGAGAAGCTGCCTGGACTGGAGAATTTTAGTTGTGAGGAGTGATTGGATAGACTAGAGTTCTTTTTGGAATGAAGGAGGTTGAGGGGAGACCTAAATGAAGTGTATAAAATTATGAGGGGTCTAGATGGAATGGATAGGAAAGCATATTCCTCTTGGTTACGTATTCATACCAGGGAGCACAGATTTAGGGTAAAGGTTAGAGGTTTCAAGGGGAAATGTTTTCACCAGAGGATGCTGGAGCTGCCCCTTATTGTTTGTGATATATATAAACAATGTAGATGAGAATGTCGGGAGGATGATAAGTAAGTTTGCAGATGGCAGGGTAGTTAGTAGTGAGGAAAAAGATCTTAGGTTGCAGGAAGATATAGATGGGTTGGCCAGATGGGCAGATCAGTGGCAGATGGAATTTAACACTGAAAATTGCGAGGTGATGCATTTTGGAAGGAGTAACAAGACAAAGGAGTACTCAATGAATGGCAGGACACTAGGAAGCGCAGAGGAACAGTGGGATAGAACAAAGAAAAGCACAGCACAGGAACAGGCCCTTCGGCCCTCCAAGCCTGTGCCGATCATGATGCCCTAACTAAACTAAAAAAAACCTTCTGCCTTTACTCGGTCCGTATCCCTCTATTCCCTCCCTATTCAGGTACCCATCTTGATGCCTCTTAAATGTTGTTAATGTACCTGCTTCCACCACCTCCTCTGGCAGCGCGTTCCAAGCACCCACCACTCTCTGCGTGAAAAACCTTCCATGCACACCTCCCGTAAACTTTCCCTCCTCTCACCTTGAACCTGTGTCCCCTTGTAATTGACATTTCCACCCTGGGAAAAAGCCTCTGACTATCCACCCTGTCTGTGCCTCTGATAATTTTGTAGACTTCTATCAGGAATCCCCTCAGCCTCCGTCTTTCCAGTGAAAACAATCCGAGTTTATTCAAACTCTTCTCTTGGTTGGGGGGATGTTGGGGTACTTGTCCTCAGTTTCAGGTTAATAGGGTAGTTAAGATGATACACATCTATCAGTCGTTGCGTAGATTATCAGAGCAGGGAGGTTATGTTGGAGCTGCACGGGTCCCTGGCGCTGTGAGGCAGCAGTGCTAACCACTGTGCCACCGTGCTGCTGTGTCATCCATTTGGTTCACATGACTCAGCCAATGGTGTCGCTGCTGACTCAAGAGGGCAAACACCCTCAAGAGTAAAATTATGAGGAGCATCGATAAGGTGAACAGTTGGAAGATTTTTCCCAGGGCAGAAATGACAATTACAAGGGGGCACAAGTTCAAGATGGGGGGGGAAAGGTTCAGTGGAGATGTGCGCGGGAAGTTTTTTTACACAGAGGGTGGTGGGGGCCTGGAATGCTTTGCCAAGTGAGGTGGTTGAGGTAGATACATTAGCAACATTTAAGACTTATCTGGATAGGCACATGAACAGGTGGGGTATAGAGGGATACAGGTGGTTGGTCTAGGTAGGACAACATGATCAGCACAGGCTTGGTGGGCCGAAGGGCCTGTTCCTATGCTTTTTTGTTCTTTGAAATCCTGCAAGCTGGTCCATAGTTGGCTCTCTGTCTTACCAGGAGATGCCCAATATTCTTTCTGTTCTTTGAAATCCTGCAAGCTGGTCCATAGTTGGCTCTCTGTCTTACCAGGAGATGCCCAATATTCTTCTGAGGCAGCGAAGGGGGAAGCTGCTCTGTTGCTTTCCTTGGCTTGTATGAGTTGTCTGTGCCACATACAGTAGAGTGTTGCGAATACAAACCTGCTACACCTGGAGCTTTGTCTTTTCCATTTGTTTGCTGTTGTTCCTCACACAATCCCGCAACGCTTGACATGGCAGCTGCAGCCTCGGCAATCCAGGTACTGATTTCAGCATTGAGAGACAGATTGCTGGTGATTGGTGATCCGAGGTATGTGACGCTGTTGACAACTTCCAGATGTTGATAGACGGACATGACGAACCTACAGCCTGGGGGGCTTCTACAGTTTCCAGTCCCATGGTGTAGTGTTGCTGAAAGGCCTTAGACACTGGCCTTTCCCCATTACGCCTCTGCAGCAGCAACCCGAAGCTTCAGTGCATCCCTCAGGATGGCCAACTCCAGATGTGATGGGAACGTTTTCTGATTCCCACCTGTTGTTTAAAACTGCACCACTGATGTTTGTGTAGAACATCTGGGTCCAATTATAGATTCCCTCCTCAAATCCCACCTTGGAGGGCACACCCGTCATGTAGGTGCGTGATATTCTGTCAAAGGCCTCCTCCTGGTCTAAGCTGATGAGGCCAGTTCAGCTCCTGTCCCACACAAAGGTGATTATATTCCTGAGTGCTGTGAGGTTCTCAGAGATCTTCCTGCAAAGTACACTGCAGCCTTGGTCAGGGTGAATCACCAACTCCAGAGCAGACCTGATCCGATTGGCAATGTCCTTGGACAGAATTTTGTCATCCAGATGAAGCCAATAGATCACCAGTTCCTGATGTCTGAAAGACATGCTGGTTAGGGTGCATTGGCCGTGCTAAATTCTCCCTCAGTGTAACCCGAACAGGCGCCAGAATGTGGCAACTAGGGGATTTTCACAGTAACTTCATTGCAGTGTTAATGTAAGCCTACTTGTAATCACTAATAAATAAAACTAATAAATAAACTTTCTCACACTCCCACTTGTTGACAAGAGGTTTGAGGCCTTGCCTCATGAATCTGACAGCCAGAAGCAGACTCTCCTATGTTTCAATCCGTTCTGGGCCAATCCAGTCCCACAGAGCTGAACGCAAGTCCTCTGGTGAGCCATCGCTTCTGGGAGTTCCATTTGTCTCAAAGGACCTGTCTGTGTTTGCCCAGAGGTAACGGTTTGTCCACAGTCTCCTGCTCGCTGTCACCTAAGACATCAGTGAGAGAGGAGAGGAGGACTGGGAGGCTGTGCTGTCTGTGGACTCACATCATACAATCCAGCATCAAAGGATTTTCTGTCCCTCACTGCGTCACACTGTGATGATGTTACTGAGCTGCCCTTTCCTCCAGGCAGCCGATCACAGAGCTCTCTGTGTGTACCGTTTGAGAGAAGAAAAGTGAGCACATGTCCTCCTGGTCCACCGAGCAGAATCCGGACCGGAAGATGGTTTTGGAGGCACCTCGGGGGTTCCCTTCTATTCGGGGGTTGCCCTTTTTGCTTTATACCTGAATTTGTTTAATTTGAAGTTAAAGTTTATTCGTTAGTCACAAGTCGGCTTACATTTAACACTGCAATGAAGTTACTGTGCAATTCCCCTAGTCACCACACTCTGGCGCCTGTTCGGGTCAATGCACCCTAACCAGCACGTCTTTCGGACTGTGGGAGGAAACCGGAGCACCCGGAGGAAACTCACGCAAACACAGGGAGAAGGTGTAAACTCCACACAGACAGTGACCCAAGCCGGGAATTGAACCCACGTCCCTGGTGCTGTGAAGCAGCAGTGCTACCCACTGTGCCACGGTGCCGTCCCATGCTGTGGCTTACTTGGTTGGCATCAAACCTGTTGGACTTTAACCTGGTGTTGTTAAAACTCTTACTGTGTTCACCCCAGTCCAACGCCGGCATCTCCACATCTTGATCTATTTTAATACACTCATTACCTATGGGCTAAGCACTTTATTAGTTTGCTAAAAATAGCACACACCCAGGGAGTTAATCTCCTTTCAGATTATTATCCTATGCCATAGTTAAATCTCGAGTGTGTTAGTGATAGGGCAATGCAAACGATGAAGTGTTCAATGGAAAGGGTCCGAGTCATAGATTAAATCCTCCAATCCCTGTGCAATTTTCTTACCTGTTGCATCACAGGGAATAGTTGGTCACAGGTGTTCACTATCTAGCTGTATTGGAAAGATGTTATTTTAAAACGTTCAGCAAGGGGACTCATGCACTCATCACCAAACAGCAGCATGGATAACATGGCAGATTGATAAACTCAAGGTCAAACAATCAAAATGCAGTTACTGTTCTGTTGGGAAGACTGCAGTGATGTTACTGTTTTAATTGATGTCTCATCTATTGGAATGACAGGGCCACCTAACACTATTTATAACTTCAATCATTTCTGCATGCAATTAAAACTCTCATTTCCCCTGAAGCAAGGGCTACTAAAGTTTCTAATGCTTGCAGGAAATGTAACACTTTGACACACTCACGGGGCCCTTGTGATTCGCACCCTGCAGTGTGTGTGAAATCTACACTGTGAAATCTGGCTGCTAGCTGCATAGATGGCACGGTGGCACAGTGGTTAGCACTGCTGCCTCACAGCGCAAGGAACTGGGGTTCAATTCCCGGCTTGGGTCACTGTCTGTGTGGAGTCTGCATGTTCTCCCCGTGTCTGCGTGGGTTTCCTCTGGGTGCTCCGGTTTCTTCCCACAGTCTGAAAGACTGTGCTGCTTAGATGCATTGACCTGAACAGGTGCCAGAGTGTAGTGACTAGGGGAATTTCACAGTAACTTCAGTGTTAATGTAAGCCTTACTTGTGACTTATAAATAAACTTTAACTTTAGCTGGCTGCCAGAATCCTGCTGCTGCCCCTGGACAGCTGACAGGGACGACTCACTTCATCTGTCCTCTACAGAGATATGCATTCTCCCTGCTCGCTGTGCCTTAGAATGACGTAGAATATCCGGGTGCTCCGGTTTCCTCCCACAGTCCAAAGGATGTGCGGGTTCGGTGGATTGGCCATGCTAAATTGCACCTTAGTGTCAGGGGGATCAGCAGGGTAAATACTTGGGGTTGGGGGGATAGGGCCTGAGTGGGGTTGTTGTTGGTGCAGGCTTGATGGGTCAAATGGCCTCCTTCTGCACTGCAGGGATTCTATGATTTAATAATATACAGCATAGAAAGAGGTCATTTGGCCCAAACAGTCCATGCTAGTATAACTAGACTCCTCTCCTCTCTCTTCACTGAACCCGCTATTCCCATTTCCCTCATACGCTTAGGTAATCTTTCTATAAATCCATATATACTATTCACCCATTCCCAGTGGTAACAAGTTTCACATTCTCACCACTCTGAGTATTTCTCCTAAGTTCCTTCCTTGATTTCTTAGTGACTATCTTGTATTGATGGCACCCAGTTTTGCTCTTCACCTTGAATGGGAACATTCTCTCTTAAAGACCTCCAATAGGTCACTCTTCAACCTCTCTTCCCGTTCATCCTTTCTTAAGAACATAAGAACATAAGAAATAGGAGCAGGAGTAGGCCATCTAGCCCCTCGAGCCTGCCCCGTCATTCAACAAGATCATGGCTGATCTGACGCGGATCAGTACCACTTACCCGCCTGATCCCCATAACCCTTAATTCCCTTACCGATCAGGAATCCATCCATCCGCGCTTTAAACATATTCAGCGAGGTAGCCTCCACCACCTCAGTGGGCAGAGAATTCCAGAGATTCACCACCCTCTGGGAGAAGAAGTTTCTCCTCAACTCTGTCTTAAACCGACCCCCCTTTATTTTGAGGCTGTGTCCTCTAGTTTTAACTTCCTTACTAAGTGGAAAGAATCTCGCCGCCTCCACCCTATCCAGCCCCTGCATTATCTTATAAGTCTCCATAAGATCCCCCCTCATCCTTCTAAACTTCTTGATAGGTATAATCTCACAGTTTTATAGAATAGAATAGAATCCTTACAGTGCTGACGAGGCCATTCAGCCCATCAGATCTGCACCTACACTCTGACAGAATATATTACCTCGGCCCTTTCCTCTGCCTATCGCTGTAACCCGCACATT